>NC_081849.1:75225913-75403204 GCF_963259705.1 Myotis daubentonii | reverse complement strand
CATTTTGTATGGCTGCATTCGAAATTGCCAAAATTAAAAATAATACTTATGAGGACATTCTTGACAGAATATATTTTTTACACTCAAACTCACGTGTACCCATGCATCCTTTTTTCTCCAGGAATGAATATAATAGGGATTCAGAACTGTAGGGACTCAGATTTTAACATTAGTAAAAGTTACTATTCTTCCTTACAACTTAGCATAGTGTGTGTGTGTGCATGTGTGTGCGTGTGTGTGTGTGTGTGTGTGTGTGTGATTTGTAAGTCATACGTTAAAAGTCAGCTTATCTGTGGATCAATACAACTTAAAATGCCTGAAATACTTGTACAAACAATATGGCCCACTTTCATACCCACTTTGGAGTACAAAATTCTGATCCCATCTATTTGAATATTCAATTAAATGGTTTTGACATCCCATCCAATATATCAGCAGAACCTCTTACTCCTCCCCGGAGTCCTTCTCTGGTGATGTGTTCAGAAACCCCATGGGGCGTTTCCCTCTACAGGAGTCTGGTTTTCACTCTGTGCGGATGGCAGTTGGTCCCGAAAGGTCCCCAAAGCATCCAGATGTCACTCCTGTCCCTGGCTGAGCACTGTGGGGAACACTGAACACAGTGCCCTCACCGATGGTTCTCATGGTTAAGGCCGAGGCAGGAAGCCTCTCTGGTCAGGGTTATTCTCTACTGCCGGCACTACATGCCCCAGCGTGCTGGCGCTCCAATCGTCTCAGCTCTTTATTAATGGTCTTATCGTCTCCACACTTGCACATATGCCCACAGCTTCTTATGCTGCCAGGATCCTAAAGTTAGGATTTTATCAAACACTGTACCTAGAGCTATTCATTCCACTCCACTCCACTCTATTCCGTTTTTAAGAAAATGCTCATGTGGGTATACATCGATTTAAAGCCTGCAATTTGAAAAACACTATCCTAAAGGAACTCTGGCATCCTTTTCTATAAGTTGGCTTTCTTTTTAACCAGTTAGTCCATCCAAGGATGTGTGTGTGTGTGTGTGTGTGTGTGTGTGTGTGTGTGTGTGTGATTAAGTTTCAAACAAAAATAATGTGAGGCACTTGGGAGGGGATGGGTATAGGAGGGAAAGGATGTTTTTTTTTAAAATATATTTTATTGATTTTTTACAGAGAGGAAGGGAGAGAGATAGAGAGTTAGAAACATCGATGAGAGAGAAACATCGATCAGCCGCCTCCTGCACATCTCCTACTGGGGATGTGCCCGCAACCCAGGTACATGCCCTTGACCGGAATCGAACCTGGGACCTTTCAGTCCGCAGGCTGACGCTCTATCCACTGAGCCAAACTGGTTTTGGTGGAAAGGATGTTTTAAAAAATATGTTGTTCTGACTTTTTAAAGTTGGGAATTCTTATTTTACTGTTTAAACACAGTTTGTTTGTTTTTTAATTTTCTAGCCATTTATACTAGGGGGCATCTGAGTAGAACTCCAGAGAAAATAAGTGGGCTGTGGAGTTCTGTGAAGGGGATAACAGATGTAAAGATTTCTGTGTTGCTGATATAATTTTCCAGATATTCTCAATAATAGCTGACATTTACATAATGAAAGTGCCATTATCATAAAGTTCAAAGAATTTACCAATGAAAGATTGTTATAAGACTATATACATAGTATTATGCAAAATTAAAGTGGTAGTAATCACTATTTCCTGAGAATACATCATGGGCCAACTTTTAATGTAGAAGTGCTTAAACTTCATTCTTATTGATTCAAAATCTAAATTTAAGTGTGGTATTTAAGTGGATGTACTTCCTGAATACATTTGTGCAAATTTCTTATTAGGAAGGCAGCTATGCTCACCACTATACCACCAACGCCAACAAATTTCTTATTAGGAATGATGTTGGATAAAGCTATGGATGAGATCTTATTTTTGAAATAGTTGCTATGATATAATCATATATCACATTTGATTACCCTGAAGCTACTTAGAACAGATGTACAAAAATTAGCAAACCACCATTTTGGTCATTTTCATCTTATTCTCATATAGGTATTTAGTTGAAAGTTTAGTTCAGAAGTGGAAAGAACCTTAAAGTGCTTATAATGATTTAATAAAATACACATGGGCCCATGCCTAGATGCAGTTTTGTTATGGCACCTAATGCTTCTTGAATAAAGGATGCTAAATTTGCATACTCTAATAGTTGTGTATTCTTGTGTGAAGTCAATCTGGTAGAATCAATTCATTCGAGTCATTTATTAAGAATTTAATGTGTGAAAGGCACTTGCTAGATATTTGTAATAAGCAGTCAACATAGATATTGAGCATATAGACCAGCAAGAGTTACAAAGCTTTGAACATAGTAACTGAATAGTTATTAATAAAGTTCCCCCTTGACACAGCGGCAGGACACTGGTTTAGAGCTGACTTGTTCTCTGAATTGTTAGTCATACAGAGATCCTTTTACACAACAGCAGAAAACTTCAACCCAGCCTGCTTTCATGGATTTTAGGGTCTCTTATCTTAAGCCATCAGAAATTAAAAAAAAAAAAAATGAAAGCCCTTATAAAATTCTTAAATGTCACACATCTAGAAAGATTAGTTTGTCTGTAAAAGATTTAATTGTGCTTGGATTCCCAACCTTTAAACAGAGAGAGAGAACACATACACATGGTTACAGCTGGCACCAACTTGACTTAATTATGTTGTGGGCATGGACTTGATTATTTTGCAGGCAGTGGTCTTGAATGTAGGAATCATCTGTTTAAAGTGATTTGTAGCTTGGAAAGAATCTTAAATTTGACAGGGACTTTCTGCAGCACAGTCTTTTCTACTTACTCATAGTTGCTAACAGTTGAATAATAGACGGTCCTGAGAAGAATCTCCCATTTTGTGGTAGCACAGCCCAGAACAAAGTGACACCTTTTCACGCCCTATAATTCCTCAATATTTGAGACATTTTTACAAGAAATCCTGCCTGTTTAACCCACATACTTCGGTAGCACACTATCAACTTCCTGCCTGCTCTCTGTCTAGTGGGGTCTTCTCTGAGTCTCTAGGAAGATGTGTCCAGCCTTTTCTTCCCACCTCTCTAGGCAATGCTGTGAACAGGGGGCCTGCCAGCATTCCGAAACAATGGAGAGGGCTCTCCTGGGACATATGTGGGCCCATAGTTGCTCCTGTTAAGCATAGAGAATGAATCTAGAAATCAGATAACTCCAGGGCAATGTTTCCTTAAACTGTAATTAGGACTATTTGGGGACGGGATGAGTTAAAATGCAGATTCCTGGGCCCAGTTACACATTTACCAGAATTTCTTAAGTAAGCACTTGGAAATATGCATTTTTAGTAAGTGCCTCTGGTAATTCAAAAGCTTAATGAAATCTGTAAAGCACACTGCTTTCAGGAAGTGGGTTTTGAGATTTGTGGTGGCTATGAGTTGCTAGGTCCATGAGTTGCTAGGTCCACGCCAGGGTGGTAATATGAAAAGTAAGGCTTTCTTCCACCCAGTGGCTATAAATTTGTCTGCAATGTAGTAAAGAGAAGAAAGTGAAAAGCAGTGTTCTTATGGAATACTTAAAAATAGCCATGATCAGACAAGAAGAAGAAGAAAAAGGCATCCAAATTGGAAAAGAAGAAGTAAAACTGTCCTTATTCACAGATGACATGATACTATACCTAGAAAACCCCAAAGACTCCATCAAAAAAACTACTAGACTTAATAAATGAATTCATCAATGTAGAAGGATTCAAAATTAACACCCAGAAATCTATGGCCTTTTTATATATCAATAATGAACTTACAGAAAGAGAAACTAAAAAAACAATCCCATTTACCATTGTACCAAAAAAATTAGGATACCTAGGGATAAACTTAAGTAAGGAGGTAAAGGACATGTACTCGGAAAACTACAGGATATTGAAAAAAAAGAGATAGAGGAAGACATAAATAGATGGAAGAACATACCATGTTCATGGATTGGTAGAATTGACATCATTACAATGTCCATACTACCCAAAGCAATCTACAAATTCAATGCAATACCCATTAAAATACCAACAGCATATTTCAAAGACCTAGAACAAACTCTAAAAAGTCATATGGAGTTAAAAAAAAAAAAACCCGAATAGCCATAGTAGTCCTGAGAAAGAAGAACAAAGTTGGAGGGATCGCAATACCAGATATCAAGCTACCAGTATATTACCAAGCCATGGTTCTCAGAACTGCCTGGTACTGGCACAAGAACAGACGTATAGACCAATGGAACAGAACAGAGAACCCAGAAATCGACCCAAGCCACTATGCTCAATTAATATTAGACAAAGGAGACAAGAGCATATAATGGAGTCAAGACAGTCTCTTCAATAAATGATGCTGGGAAATTTGGTCAGATACATGCAAAAAAATGAAGCTAGATCACCAACTTACACCATACACAAAAGCAAACTCAAAATGGCTAAAGAACTTGAATGTAAGATGGGAAACCATAAAAACCCTACAAGACTTCATAGGCAGCAAAATAGCAGACATATGTCATAGCAATATCTTTACAGACACAGCTCCTAAGTCAAGAGAGACTAAGGAGAAAATAAACAAATGGGGCCTTCATCAAAATAAAAAGCTTCTGCACAGCAAAAGAAACCATCAACAAAACAACAAGGAAGCCCACTGCATGGGAGAACGTATTTGCCAATGTTATCTCCGATAAGGGTTTAATCTCCAACATTTACAGGGAACTCATACAACTTAAAAGGAAGATTAAACAATCCAATTGGAAAATGGGCAAAGGACCTAAATAGACACTTTTCGAAAGAGAACATTCAGAAAGCCAAGAGACGTATGAAACATGCTCAAAGTCACTAATCATCTGAGAGATGCAAATCAAAACAACAATGAGGTACCACCTCACACCTGTCAGAATGGCTATCATCAACAAATCAACAAACGACAAGTGCTGGAGAGGATGCAGAGATAAGGGAACACTCGTGCACTGCTGGTGGGAATGCAGACTGGTGCAGCCACTGTGGAAGACAGTGTGGAGTTTCTTCAAAACACTAAAAATGGAACTCCTATTTGATCCAGTAATCCCACTTCTAGGAATATATCCCAAGAAACCAGAAACACCAATCAGAAAGGATGTATGCACCCCTGTGTTCATAGCAGCACAATTTATAATAGCTAAGATTTGGAAACAGCCAAAGTGCCCATCAGCAGGTGAGTGGATTAAAAAACTGTGGTGCATCTACAGAATGCAATACTACACCACTATAAAAAAGAAGGAACTTTTACCATTTGCAACAGCATGGATGGATCTGGATTGCATTATGCTAAGGGAAATAAGCCCGTTGGAGAAAGATAAATATCACATGATCTCCCTGTATGTGGGATATAATGATCTACATAAACTGATGAACAAAAATAGATCCGGAGACCAATGGCAGGGGAAGCGGGGGAGTTAGAGATCAACCAAAGGACTTGTATGCATGCATATTAGCATAACCAATGGACACAGACACTGGGGCAGTGGGGACTTGCCCTCGGTGGTGGGAGTGGTGGTGGGGGGGTCAATCGGGGGAAAAGGAGACATATGTAAGAATTTAAACAATAAAAAAAATTAAAATGAAGATTACAAAAAAGAGAGATAATAATAATCAAACCAGAAAAAAAATACCCATGCTTAAAATAGCCTACTTAAATTTCAAATAAATCAGCCAACATCCAGGCCAAATGGTTTATTAGGAATATTGTATAGCATGGAAGGTTGGATTCTGCGTAATCTAATTCTGTAAAAAATATATGCCTTTAGAGTACTGCCCATTAATGCATCAATCACAAAGGTAGAAGACTTGCCTCAAAAAAACTGCTGCATATTTTTGGTAGGTGACAGGAGGGTGGGTGAGTTTGGTACATCTATTTCATCCGTGTTGTTATGGGGTGAATAGTAGTGAGACTGCAAAACGTGCCTAGTAGAAAATGAGGTGAAAACTCAAGAGGATGATTTTGGTCTCCTGTGGAGGCAGACCCATATTCTAGAAACTAGACCATTGGATTCTAAGTTTAATTTGCTTAAAGAAGCATTTTGTTGAAGATTTATGTGTCTCTATTAACATATATTGTTTTGTAGTTTTTGTGTGATGTCTTTGTCTTTTTTAAAATATATTTTTTTTTATTTTTCAATTACAGTTGACATACAATATCATATTAGTTTCAGGTGTATAACCCAGTGATTAGACATTTATGTAACTTACCAAGTGGTCCCCCACGCAGATTCATCTCCGTCCTCCAGCACCTCACTGAGCACTTTCCCGGTGGGATTAGCCAAGGTAAGACACCAACATGAAATTGGAGGGTGTGAGGAGTGTTTCTCCACTGCTCCTTCCTTGCTATACCACTGCCTCTCTGGCAGTAGCTGTGTTCCTAGCTGTGTTCACTGGGCCCCTCCTCCAAAGTGCCTGTCCTGCCTGGACTTCAGAAACACAAATTTGTCTCCTATGAACTTCTTGCTGTGCTGTTTCTGTGTGCTTTGTCATCTCATTTGTTCGCATAACCGTGCCCACATGTTTTTCAGCAGTCTCTCCATATGATCCATTTAGACTGAATTCTCTTTCCCTGCTGGGTTCCTAACAGTTACATTTTAAAATCCATGTGTGTCATGATTTCTAAGCCTCACCCTAACCCTGCAAGGCATTACTAACATTATTAACCCATTTTCAGATAAGCACATATGCCCTAGACCAGCCGTGGGCAAACTACGGCCCGCGGGCCAGATCTGGCCCGTTTGAAATGAGTAAAACTATTGAAAAAAAAGACCGTACCCTTTTATGTAATGATGGTTACTTTGAATTTATATTAGTTCACAAAAACACTCCATCCATGCTCTTGTTCCGGCCCTCTGGTCCAGTTTAAGAACCCATTGTGGCCCTCGAGTCAAAAAGTTTGCCCACCCCTGCCCTAGGCAATAAATATATCCAAAGTCACACACCCAGTGAGTCACAGAGTTGGGATTAAAACTCTTTCCTATTTTCATTTAAATTTGTAAACAGATCCTCCTTCCAAAGACTAATTTTATTTATTTATTTATTTATTTATTTATTTATTTATTTATTTATTTAAATTAAATCTTTATTGTTCAGATTATTACATTTGTTCCTTTTTTTCCCCCCCATAACTCCCCTCCTCCCAGTTCCCGCCCCACCCTCCGCCCTCACTCCCCACCCACTGTCCTCATCCATAGGTGCACGATTTTTTGTCCAGTCTCTTCCCACATCTCCCACACCCCTTTCCCCCCCAAGAATAGTCAGTCCATTCCCTTTCTATGTCCCTGATTCTATTATAATCAACAGTTCATTCTGTTCATCAGATTATTTATTCACTTGATTCTTAGATTCACTTGTTGATAGATGCATATTTGTTGTTCATAATTTGTATCTTTACCTTTTTCTTCCTCTTCCTCTTCTTAAAGGATACCTTTCAGCATTTCATATAATCCTGCTTTGGTGGTGATGAACTCCTTTAGCTTTTCCTTATCTGTGAAGCTCTTTATCTGACCTTCAATTCTGAATGATAGCTTTGCTGGATAAAGTAATCTTGGTTGTAGGTTCTTGGTATTCATCACTTTGAATATTTCTTGCCACTCCCTTCTGGCCTGCAAAGTTTCTGTTGAGAAATCCGCTGACAGTCGTATGGGTATTCCCTTGTAGGTAACTGAGTTTCTTTCTCTTGCTGTTTTTAAGATTCTCTCTTTATCTTTTGCTCTTGGCATTTTAATTATGATGTGTCTTGGTGTGGTCCTCTTTGGATACCTTTTGTTTGGGGTTCTCCGCGCTTCTTGGACCTGTAAGTCCATTTCTTTCACCAGGTGGGGGAAGTTTTCTGTCATTATTTCTTCAAATAGGTTTTCAATATCTTGCTCTCTCTCATCTTCTGGCACCCCTATAATTCTGATGTTGGTACGCTTGAAGCTGTCCCAGAGGCTCCTTACACTATCCTCGCATTTTTGGATTCTTTTTTCATTTTGCTTTTCCGGTTGGATGTTTTTTGCTTCCTCGCATTTCAAATCATTGACTTGATTCTTGCGCTCCTCTGGTCTGCTGTCGGGCGTCTGTATAATATTCGTTATTTCAGTCCGTGTGTGCTTAATTTCTAGTTGGTTCCCCAATATAAGATCGAGGGTCTTATTAGTTTTCGTGTAGATCTCATTAAGTTTATCGGCAGCTTCTAAACAGTTCTTGAGAGACCTTAAAAGTGTGGTTCTGAACTCTATTTCTTCCATTGACAATTTTGTCCTGTTTCTTTGTCTCTGCATTTTGTTATGCTTCCTTGGTGCACCCCCTAGTGGTCTTTGTTCGCAGTCTTATAGATAAATCTTGATTGTTGTAGCTAATTCCAGGGAGGGTTTGACCTCCAGGCCAAGTGGCTATGAGAATCAGCTGTGTCAGCAGTGAGAGAACTTCTGTCCTCTAGGGAGGTGCTAATCTAGCCTTTGCCTGAGGCTATCCGGCAAATGCCTCTGTGCAGGGCTTGGGCGGGGTGGGTCGCACAGGATCAACAGGGTGGGCCGGAGAGAGCAGTTATGGCGGCTCTCAGTCCTGTCCCCAGGGGCTCTGCCTCTCTGAGTCCCAGCACCCGCTGCAAAGCTCGGAGAGAAAGCTGCACTCGCTCTGACCGAAGCCAGACAGTCCCGCTTCTCCCGTTTGAGTCTGGGTCCCTAAAGACTCGCCCGGATCTGGAGCTCAGAGTCTGCGACTCCCTCCCGATTGAAAACACCAACCGCGCCCTCCGCCGCCAGCCCGCTCCGCACACTCCACACCTCAGAATTTGACTTCAGCACTGCGCCTCCTCTGAGTGTCCGTATGCGTTTCTCTTTCCTCCTAGTTGTAGGACTTCCACTCAGCCAGCGTTCCTGTGGTTCTGGGTGATGTCCGTTCCGTGTTTTAGTTTCACTTTTGAAGTAGTTGTTCAAAGCAGCAAACTCCGGCGTTAACCTATGCCGCCATCTTGGTTCTCCGACTAATTTTATTTAAATATAAATAAGACTTTCATGTCAGCTGTCTTATGAGCATATTGATTAAGTGTAAGCCCTTATTTGGAAAGAGAATTTGTTGAAATTCACAAAGAAATTGTGGAGTTGCTACTCTAAAAACACACAAAGACCTACCCCCCACTCTCACTGTAAGACCTCTCCCCCTCCATGTGTACTTCTTATCTCTAGCTCTGGAAAGGCGACCTTCTCTGCCCTCCTGAAGGCTTTGTGATTATCAATGTGAGGAGCACCGACCTGCTGCCCTGCAGGTGCTGGACCTGCGGCACCACAGACGCGGCTGCCGGGCTGCACCTGTGACGTCGGGGCCCAGAGGAAGTGGCTAGTTCTACCCTCAGTGCTCAGAACAGTGGGCGCTAAGGATGGTTTGTAGCCTGACATTCCTGGGAGGAAAAAAGAAAAAGAAAAAGAAGCACCTTCCTATTTTTAATGTCGCATCAATCTCTGCACCTTGTAGTTTGAGGAGGGAGGTTGCTTGTCTCCATTTTGTTTAGTTCTTTCTGGACTTTTCTCTTTGTCTTTCATTTGGGATGTGTTTCTCATCTCCTCCCTTTGGCTTTCTCCCTGTGTTTGTTTCTGTGTATCAGGTAGAGCTGCCGTGTCTCCTGGTTTTGGTAGGGTGGCCTTAGGCAGCAGGTGTCCTGTGGGGCCCAGTGCACAGCCTCCACCGTCATCCCAGCAGGAAGCTCCAGGTACCCCTTCCCCATCCCCATCCTCCCGTGTGGGCTGTGTGCACCCTCCTGTTGTAGTTGAGCCTTTACTGCTGTTGGCATGTCAATGGGAGGGATGGACCCCAGGCCGTCAGGTGTGAGGACCATTGGAGACTACAACAGAGGAGATGCTGTGCAGGGGCCCACCTCACAGAGCAGAGCTCACTTCCACAGGACTCTGGTGCCCAATGAGTCTCTTACTTGCATGTTGCTCATAAAGGTGGTTGGGTGGTGCGTGGGTGTCGTCTGAAGCTGTGCACTGGGTGCAGTGGTTCTGGAGCCTCCTGGGAGGTGCAGGCCAAGGACAGCTGCTGCCGGTGCCCTGCTTGGGGCCACCCATCATGAGCTACAAAGAGATTGGCAGATGGTTACCGCTCATGCTGGGCTGGAGGTGCCAGGGAGAGGCTGAGCTGCAAACTGAGGTTAATATCTAGGAGTGGAATTGCCGATTCATTGGGGTAATTAGCATCAAGAGATAGTGCCAAAAAGTTTTCTAAAGCAGTGTACCACATTTGCACTCCCATCAGCAATTGTGAGAGTTTGAAGGCCTGTATCTTCAAATGGTAAGTTTGGTGTTGAAAACTAAGTTGTGTTTGTTCACTGCTGTATCCCCATAGGACTCATATCCTTTGATAAATGAATGATTTTTATCTTTATACTTTTTGCACATAATCATAGGAACATTCCAACTGATGTGGCAGGGAAATGAGATGTAAGGAGCCTGGGTCCTTCACACTACGGAACCACTATAACCTCCTGGGCTACGTACATTAGAACAGTTGTATGACAGCAAAGAGAATTCTGTCTCTGTGCCGGGAGCCGGTCCATCCTTGCTGTTTCAAGGGACCTGGCATATATGGCATACGGTTCTTAATATGTTTTCTCACCTTCTTGGTGCTGTGTTTTAACCAAGGTCACCTCTCCGAGAAAGGTTGAATCCCCAGGTAGGGATTTTCCCCTGAAGTTAGGGAGGGAATAAAACCCCTCAACTAAGTGCCAGGCGGGTAATTAATCCCTTTAACTACAAACAATCATGCTTAAACTACATAATCTTTTCTCCCTGGAATGGAGATAAGAAACGCCCTAACCTTTGTAATAGAGATTGATAGGATTGAATCAACTGGTATAAATACAGTTGTAACAAGACAGAAACACTCAGAACTTAGAACAGAATCAAGAAGACAGAACCTACACGGAGCCTAGAGACAGAAGAACTTCGCTGGAGAGAGCATGCCGGAGGATCCTGGAGAGGGACTGGCCTCGGAGCCTAGAGACAGAGCCTAGCGGGAGAACATGGCAAGGGATCCTGGACTGAACCTGACTACAGAGATTGGCAGGAGAACCTGACTGGAACCTGGACACTGAACCTGACTGGAGAGCCAGGACAGAACCTGGCTGGAGAACCTAGCGAGGGAACATGGCTACAGAACCTCGCTGGAGATCCTAAGCAGAACCTCTCTGGAGATCCAGACCAGAACTTGACTGGAGATCCTGGCTATAGATCCTGGATAGGCTGCTGATCAACTGAACGCTGTCTCCATGTCATTCCTTCTTCGCCGACTCCGTCCACACCTTTGGGGACCCCTGGACCTGCTGGGGTTGGACCCCGGCATCTCTGTAGAAGCTTCTGTGATTTTTTTTTTTTTTTTTTTTTGCTTTTTCCTATAGCTAAACTTCTGTACTAAGGTTTAGTTTGAACCGTTTGAAATGCCATTTTTTTGTGAATCAAAAATTGTCAAATATCATTAACTTGATATAGTTCAACGTAAAAACACACAATCATTTGATCATTATTTTGCACCCACTGTCCGCAGAAGCATACTGTAAAAGTAGAGAGTGTTTTATGAAAGATGCAAAGATGACTCAGACACGGTGGAAAAATACTCTCAGTACAGAACACAGGATAATGAGCAGGTGCTTGATAACTTAGAAATTATTCAGATTCTGTCTGTTGAAAAGATTGATCCCTTTAGTTAAGACCTCCTGGGTTAGCATGTAAGATATTTTCATTCTAATTAGTTGGAAGGCAGCCAGCCACCTTAGCAGCCAAATATATCAAGGGATGGCCTTGAGGTTTGACCTTGGGTGGTATTTCCACTTGCATTTGATGTGAATGGCCCACCTACCTGCATTGTGTCCTGTGCCAGTGGTAGGCACGGATGATGCTGTCAGGGGACTGTTTAGAGCTGGTCATGATACTTTAAAAAGGGCTACTTTTTTTTTTTTAATATATTTTATTGATTTTTTACAGAGAGGAATGGAGAGGGATAGAGAGTTAGAAACATCGATGAGAGAGAAACATCGATCAGCTGCCTCCTGCACACCCCCTACTGGGGATGTGCCTGCAATCAAGGTACATGCCCTTGACCGGAATCGAACCTGGGACCCTTCAGTCCGCAGGCTGACGCTCTATCCACTGAGCCAAACCGGTTAGGGCTGCGCTACTTTTATTTTCTTGTATTTTTCAATGAGCCAACTTAGTGCTTTATGTTTTCAATCCTCCTTTAGAATGGATAGCAAAAAGAGGATCCAAGTATATACTCCACACATCTATTTGAGCCAAATGGGGAAGTGAAAACCTGGTACATAACATATATTTCCTTTGGTCACATGCAAGTTTGCTAAAGAGGTGCCCCAGACCACAGGTGGAGACAAAATTACATAGTATTTTGCTCTTCTGGGACTGGCTTATTTCAGTTAGTATAATGTCTTCAAGGTTCATCCATGTTGTCACATTTGCAGAATTTTTTTACTTCTTTGAATTTTAAGGCTGACTAATATTCCATTGTATGTACATACCCACATTTTGCTTATTCATTCATTCGTTGATGGACATTTAGGTTGTTTCCACATCTTGACTATTGTGAATAGCGTTGCAATGAACATGGGTGTGTAGACATCTCTTTGAGATCCTGATTTCGGTTCTTTTGGATAAATACCCAGAAGTGGGATTGCTGGATTATTGAACCTACATTGGCTGTTGCTGCCTCGCTTCTGCTTTTTTTCCCCTTTCTGCTCTCTTATTCTGTTACTCTGTCGTTATGTTCCTTGACTCTTTTCTATATGTGCTCATAAGATAAAATTAAATTATACTTTTTGTTTACTATATTACTGAATAGTTTATGTATCCTTTCAATTTATAAAGCCAGTAAAAATGGACAGAACCATGTTTAAAACATGGCTCTTCCAAATTACTTGTTATTTAGTTAGGGAGAAGTCATTTATTTTTTGTAAATTTCACTTTCCTCATTTGTAAAACACTTAAAGGATTATTGAAAAGATTAGACTGGTTTGGGTCAGTGATTAGAGTGTTGGCCTGCAGACCAAAGGGCTGCAGGTTTGATTCCTGGTCAAGGGCACATACCTCAGCTGCAGGCTCGATCCCAGGCCCAGCTGGGGCGAGTGTGGGAGGCAACCAATCGATGTGTCTCTCTTACATCTATGTTTCTCTCTCCCTCCCCCATTTCTTCCTTCCTTCCTTCCTTCCTTCCTTCCTTCCTTCCTTCCTTCCTTCCTTCCTTCCTTCCTTCCTTTCTTTCTCTCTCTCTTTCTTCTTCCTCTTTACTCTCTAAAAAGAATCAATGGAAAAAATATCCCCTTGTGAGGATTTAAAAAAAAAATTAGTAGATGATGCAAGCACAATGTCTAAGCACAGAGCCTGAGGTACAGCATAACTTCTCCATACATTGCAGGTACTATTTTTTTTAAATCGTGTAAGTTGAGCCTGTTGCATTTTCTTAAAATAAATGAACTTAATTGGCTTTTTACTTGCATTTGCCCTTATATGGATTTTTCTTTTCTGCAAGCCATTGGATTTCTTTTATATTATGCCCTTCTCCCCATTCTCCCCCTTTCACTGGTTTTCAAACAGAGTAAGTTTTTAGAAAATGGTTATGGAATGGATGTCTTCAGTCTGATCTATAGTTAAGTTTCCTCTTTAAGAATAGTTAGTTTACAATTATGAATGTAATACATGTTCATTGCTGAAATGCACCTATATTCCATTAACTAGGGATAACCACTCTTTAAATATGTACATACCCTATACCATATGACTCTGGTTTTCTTGAGAAGGAATGAAATGAAAAACATTGAGATTATAGAGACCATAGTTGTTGGGTTTTGGGGGTTTTTTTTTTTTTTGCTTTTTTTTTGGTTTTAGGTGCTTGTAGAATGTGGTTTTCATGGCTGCAGTAGGGATGGACCATTGCCTGAAGCACATTCCTCTGACTGGGCTCCTGGAATTCTAGGGATGGCCTCAGGCAGCCTCCATGTGCCAGATATTTCTGACAAAACGCCTAGAAGTGTTCTGAGCCAATGGCTGCTGCTGCTGAGCCTGGGCAGGAGGATTTCTGGATCTCATCAAGCATCGGGAGGGAGGAGGGAGCCTAGCAGATGTTTCTCAAGTTGGCTTCGAGGGGCCTCATTGGCACTAAGTGAACAGAAATACAAGACAATCTCTATGGAAGAAGAGAGCCTTTGTTCATCCAAAGGCGGCTGTGCCTAGCCCCCATGTGTGCTGCCCACGTATTCCTGCCTGTGCTGACTTTGATCCTGCTAACTGGCCCTGGACTAGTTCCTGTTTAAGAATCAAGCCTGAAAGCAGAGGGCCGATTTCAGCAGCCTGCCTCTCCCTCAGCCTTGTAATTTGATGATTAGCCTCTTACCAGTCATCTTACCTTTCAAGTGAATGAGGTTGGTGCCAAGAGCCGATGGGTCTTTTACCAAAGCTTGGCTTTTGCTTGAAATAATGCTCTTGGCTTCATGATTATTTATTATTGATGACATACGGCCCAGTTCATACAGTAACAACAAGAAAATACTCATTTAAGCTGCCCGTTACGTTGCTGAGAAAACACACTTAACCTTTCTCGCCACCTGCTTTTCTGCAGGAACGTTCCTCATGGAGGCTTGCCAAGGGGAGCTGGAAAGATTGAGGGAAAATGGTCCTGGCATGATTTTGATCGCCGACGCAGGCAGGCACGTGGATTAAAAGGATTTGCTGCTGAAGCATTTTTATTTTGCATAAGAGAGAGGCAAGCAGACCACTTTAATCTGCTGGTCACAGCATCTAGTGACCAGGCCTTCCCCTTGATTTATTTGGATGTGGTCCTCATCTCTGGGTCTCTGGTTTGATGTCGGTATTGATAATCGGTGTTGGTAGTGACAATTAGTGGCATCAGTTTATTGGGGGATGGAGGAGATACATGACAGAGGTAAGACTATCAGCCTTTCTTTTTTTTTTTTTTTTTTTTTAAATCTGGGGATGTTCGGGGTGCTGATCAGGATAATAGTTATAGCAATTGCTACAGAATGGAAAAAGCCTGGACAGAGCTCAGAGTGAAGAATTAGGAGGACAGGGAGCTACTCAGTGAAGAAGAGGTGGAAGAAGGAGGCAAGAGAGGAAATTTATAATTTAATTTTCACAACAGTATTGGAAGATAGAGAGCTTTACACTTATTTTTATAGATGAGATCATCAAGGTGCAGAGAGATAAAGTGGCAAATAGTAAGAACAGCTGGTGTGACCTTGAGGTGGCATCCGGGAAGGCTGGCCCATAGATACATGCTCAGACTCCCACAGTCCTGCACACCTTCACAGCTCATGTCTTATGCAAGCCAACACAGGAGCCGTGCCCACTGATTTTATGAGTGGCAACAAAAAATTGCTGTTCTATATCAGTTTTTTCACCAAAGCAGAAGATAAAAGAAAGTTCTGTTTTTTAAGTAATTTTCATAATGCTTTATAAATAGAGTTTTTAATAGATTTAATGTTTGTAACATTAGGAATTAGTCTCACAAAAGCCCAGATATTGCAAGTCTTAGATCCTTTAGTGGTATATGCAATTAAAATAAAATCCATTACCAGGAAAATGGTGCAAGTTCCTCCTTGTAGCATCTAGATACTCTGCACTTTCATTTTATTGTGCAGCCATGGAAATAGATGACTTAGTAGACACTAGATACAGGGGTGGGCAAACTTTTTGACTCGAGGGCCACAATGGTTCTTAAACTGGACCGGAGGACCGGAACAAAAGCATGGATGGAGTGTTTGTGTGAACTAATATAAATTCAAAGTAAACATCATTACATAAAAGGGTATGGTCTTTTTTTTTCAATAGTTTTATTCATTTCAAACGGTCAGGATCTGGCCCGCGGGCCGTAGTTTGCTCATGGCTGCACTAGAACATTCTCCAAAGATAGAAATAAAACCTCTTCGTTTCTCTCAATGCAGCTAGTTCTTGCTTCACTGGAGGCCCTAATGTCTTCAGGAAGGGCCGTCTCATACTGCTGTGTTTGACTACTATAGCCTCTTGCATGCTGGCTTGAAACACTGCAACATACTCTGCTTTCAAAAATTGAAATGCATCACATCATTAATATATAACCCAATGTACATGTAACTATTGTAGCATTTTGGGTGTTCTGCTTTGGGAATTTCATTACAGTGGAGTTTATCACTACTGGTAAGAAAGTAAAATCACACCTGTCAGAATGACTATCATCAATAAATTAATAAACAAGTATTAGTGAGGATGTGGAGAAAAGGGAACACTCATGCACTGTTGGTGGGAATGCAGATTGGTACAGCCACTATGTGGAGGTTCCTCAAAAAGTTAAAAATGGAATTGCCTTATGACCAGCGATTCCACTTCTGGGTATATATCGGAAGAAATCCAAGACACTAATTCTAAAGAATCTATTCGCTCCTGTGTTCATTGCAATATTATTTACAATAGGTAAGATATAGAAGCAACCTGAGGTCCTATCAGTAGATGAATGGTTAAAAAAATTGGTGGTACTTATATACAGTGGAATGTTACTTGGCCATAAAAAATAATGAAATCGTACCATTTGTAACAATATGGATGCACCTAGAGGGTAATTATGCTAAATGAAATATGTCAGGCAGAGAAAGACAAATATATATAATTGCCCAAATGTGTAATCTAAAGAACAAAATAAACAAGCAAACAAACTCATAGATGCAGAGAACAGACTGATGGTTGCCAGGTAGGAGGGGGATTAAGGGGCTGGGTGACAAAGGTGAAAGGATTAAGAATTATAAGTTGGTAGTTACAAAATAATCGTGGGTTGTAAAGTACAGCATAGGGAATATAGTCAATAACTGTAGGATGCCAAATGGGTGCGAGAAATATCAGGGAGACCACTTTGTAAAGCATAGGATTGTCTGACCACTATGTTGTACACCTGAAACTAATACAAAGTAATATTGGATGTAAACTGTAATTGAAAGATAAAATATAAAATAAAATAAAAATCCTTTTTTAAAAAAGGATATGAAGTGACTTTAAATGCTGGCTAGATTCTTTGGTATTGGGGGCAGCTTCTATAATTATTGGGGAACTTCAGAAATTAGTAGTGAAATTGAAAAGGTTTCAGTTGGTAGGATTCAGGACTTTTTTTTGAATGTGTCACTTTTAAGTCACTATTCCATCAATAAATACTTACTGAGCCTTTTTGGACACCTCACTGCATAGTGGTTGTCATGGGAATCAGTGCCATTTGGAACAGTCACGGCAGTGCAGTGATTACAAGTATGGGGTTTCCCAAAGAAATTGAAAACAGGTGTTCCAACAAAAAGTTATTCATGAATATTCATAGCAGCATTAGTCATAATAACCAAAGGTAGAAGCAGCTCAAATGTCCATCCAATGAGGAATAAGCAAAAGTGGTATATACATACAATGAAATATTACTCATCTTAAAAAGAAATGTGCTCTGCCCTGACTGGTTTGGCTCAGTGGATAGAGTGTCGGCCTGTGGACTGAAAGGTCCCAGGTTCGATTCCGGTCAAGGGGAAAAAAAAAAAGGAATGTGTTCTGAGACATGCTACAACATGAATGAACACAGAAAAGATTATGCTAAATGAAAGAAGCCAGATAAAAAAAGCCATTTATTGGATGAGTCTCTCTCTATATATGAAATATTCAGTATAGGCAAATCCATGCAGTTAAAAAGCACATTAGTGGTTGCCAAAGGCTGGGGGAGGAAGGAATGGGGTCTCATTGCTTAAAGGGTCCATTTTCCTTTGGGAGCTTGAAAATATTCTGGAACTAGGTAGTGGAGATGTTGGCACACGGTATGAATGTATTTAATGTCACCAGATTGTCCATTTCAACTAGTTTACATGGCGAATTTCATGTTCTGTGAATTTAACACAATTTTTTTTTAAAAAGCAACAAAACAAAAACCAAAAGTATGGGGGTTGGAGTTGGACTGACCTGGGTTTGAGTCTTGGTTCTACCATTTATTTCTTACTGTGTGAGCTTGCTTGTGTTATGCAATCTCTGAGTTTCTGTTTCTTCACGTCTTCTCTAAAAGGTAGCATTTTCTACACCACCCAGTTGTGAGGATTACGTGAGATAGGACATCTAAGGGAGAGTGCTAGGCCTGTGGTGATGAAGCTGTTTTTAGTGAGGTTAGGTTGCAAGTACTCAAAATAGCAATGTAGCCCTGGCCAGTTTGGCTCAGTGGATAGAACGTCGGCCCATGGACTGAAGGGTCACGGGTTCGATTCTGGTCAAAGGCACGCGCCTCCATTGCAGGTTTGATCCCCAAGCGGGAGGCAACCAATCGATGTGACTCTCTCATATAGATGTTTCTCTCTCTGTCTCTCCCCCTCCCTTCCATTCTCTCTAAAAATCAATGGGAAAATATCCTCGGGTAAAGATTAATAATAACAACAACAAAAAGCAATGTAAATCCCAAAAGGAATATTGATATTGGCTCAAAATTCTAAAATAAAAAGAGATATTAAATACATTCTTCTTTTAGGTTTCCATGGAGAGCTAGTGTGACCTCCAAAGACCCTTCGAAAGCACTAGAAATCTTTGCTAAAGTCTCCCAGAAGGGTGCCAAAGGGTGATGGAGGAGGTGGTGGGAGAATGAGTACATTGAATGATATACCACAGAATGTTCTGGAGTGTTTTTCACCTCATCTAGTATTTCCCATTATCCCATTTACCATGGTGGTCTGGCCCCCTAAAAACTCTATTTAATCTTCCTCTTGCCTTATTGCTCCACACCCAAACTTCAGTCCCTGCTCCTCTGTTGTCTCCTCACCTTTCCTGTCTGGCTTCCCTCTCTCACCCTGGCTTCACTGCATAGCTTTCTAACTGGGTACCACCTTGACCTCTGTCTAGGTTGCTTCAGTTTTGTAGCAGTACCTACCCTGAGCAGTAGCCCCAAAGCCCTCAGACTTCAAAGAGGAAAAGTATCATTTTATCCCCGTCACAGGACATTTCTATTCATGTGGTAAATGTCCTTCATGAATCCCCACTATTCCTACTAGTAAAATGAATCCTCTGTGAATCCTTTGCCACTTTTATGAAGGATGGAGAAGTATTACTAAATGAAAATGCTAATCTAATTTGACTTGTACCTGTAAGTGGAGAAAACCATTAGATAAAAATGAAAGAAAATGCTATTCCTATAGACAGAAGGAGATGAAAAGAGGAAGGAGGAAAGATTTGAACGGCTCTCATTTGCTTTAGGCAACAAAGTCAGTCCTCATGGTCCCATCAAAAGGTGAATATAGTTCATGTGAGGTGGAGATTTTATTATGGAGTTCCTGGTAATAATAATACTAAGAGCTAGCCTTTGGGTGATGATCTCATTCAGATCTCAGGAATCTTAGGGGCAGGTACTGAGCAAACGGAGGCTCTGGGAGGTGAGGTGACCTTCTCAGCTCATGAACAAAACGTGGCTGAGGCAGGAGTTCAGTCCAGGCCACAGGACTCAGATCCCATGCTCTCCTGCTGTGTGCAGGCCTCAGGCAAAGGGACCAACACTTGAAGGTTCATCTGCCAGCCGTGGTCTTCATATATGACCACATTGGCCCCTTCCGGATATGTGCAGGGGCATTTATTTACCTAATTTTGAAGCTTTCTGGAAATTCACTTAACATCTTAATCAGCACAGTATATGATTCTCGTGCTGAGCTAACGTCTTCTGCCATATAACCTAAGTCTTTTATGCTCTGTCCTTTGTCCACTGAAAAGTCATTGCCCATCCCACATTGCACACTTACCTGCTCCGTGAGAGTTGTTGAAGCCTGTGGCTCTTCCTTATTTTTGTTTTCAGGATGAGATCAGGGCCTGAGTACAACTGAGCTGGACTTGGTAGCACGTTTTGCGATGAATAGTCTCAGGGTGGTGTCACAGAGACGACTGGGCTGAATGAACGGGGACAGCTGGAGCTGTGTGAGGCTCAGTACTGGCTCTGAGCTGTCACACTGGGTTTGATGAGCCCCTGGCATGTTGGGTCTCAGCACCTGTGTGGTGGTTAGATAGAGGCCTGGCTTTAATTACTCCATGGTAGTTTGGGGCTATAGAAATCAACCACCACACTCATTTTAGGCCACCATGGAAGTGCATACATTCTTAGCTGTAATTACAAAATGGTTTATTATGAAAATGGTTTAGGCACTAGAAAGAATCCGGCTCCCATGGAGTCCAAAGGAGGTTGAGAGAATAGAAAAGAATTTCAAAATTGGGTTGAGTAGCCTTCTCTTTTGCTTTCGAATTCTGAGACATGACAGTTGTGTTTTTAATGTGATATTTTATGTGATTATTTTCTGCCTTATTTTATTTTGACATAATTTTGTAGAAAAATTGTAAAGTGGCACAATATTCAAAACCGGGAAACCGATGCAGTACTGTTATCCAACCCATAGACCTGGTCCGGGCCTCGCCAGGTGTGTCCTGTAGAGCCCTGCATATTCCAGTCTCCTTTGATCTCCGGCAATCCTAGCCTTTCTTTGTACCAAGATGCTGGCGGTTTTGGACTCCCGGTCAGTTATGTTGAAGGACGCCCCTCAGTGTCGGCATGCTGTTTCCTGGGATTCGCTGGTATTGGCAGGAACACCGCGGAAGTGATGCAGTGTTCTCAGGGCGCTGCGTCAAGGCCTTGGAGATTGTAGTCAACACAATAGTGTTTATCCACATCCTGATTTCTGGAATCTGTGAATATGTATCTTACCTGGCAGAAGGGACCTCACAGATGTGATTAAGTGAAGGATATTGAGATGGGGAGACTGTTCTGGAATATCCAGGTGGGCCCATGTCCTCACAGGGGTCCTTATAAAAGGGAGAGGGAGGCAGGAGAGGCAGGGGATGTGACGAAGGAAACAGAGGGTGGAGTGATGTAGGGCCCTTAGCTAAGGAATGTGGGAAGCCTGTAGAAGCTGCAAGGCCTTAGAGCCCCCGGAAGGATGCAGCTCCCGACACCTTCGTGTCAGACCGGTGATGGCGAACCTTTTGAGCTCGGCGTGTCAGCATTTTGAAAAACCCTAACTTAACTCTGGTGCCGTGTCACATATAGAAATTTTTTGATATTTGCAACCAGGGTAAAACAAAGACTTATATTTTTGATATTTATTTTATATATTTTGCCGGGAGCCGGTCCATCCTTGCTGTTTCAAGGGACCTGGCATATACCCCGGCAATATTTAAATGCCATTTAACAAGGAAAAATCAACCAAAAAAATGAGTTCGCGTCTCACCTCTGACACGGGTGTCATAGGTTCGCCATCACTGTGTTAGACTAACAGAACCCATTAGCCTTCATCCTTCCAACCCGTTTCCTTTGTCTAGACTTCTGTCTTCCAGAACAAACAATGGATTTGTATTACCTTAAGCCACAACTTTGTGACAGTTTATTATAGCAGCAGCAGGAAACTGATACAGAGAGCTGCCTGGAAAGCTGGACTCCTGAGATGATATGGAGAAGGTCTCTGAGGGAGGGGGCCTGGTGATCGGGACGGGCCTCTGGAGCCCTTGGGACCGGGTGTCCCATCCTCCTGATGGGCTCTGCGGCACAGTCCACTGTTGGCCAGCACAGTCGTCCTGGTCGCCCTCACATATCTGGCTCTTCTTAACATTTTCCATTATGGAGAACGTGAGCAGGGCTAAGATGAACAATGGATTCCAGAGACTTTGGTTGCTGCTTTCATCTAGGTTTTCTTTCCTATCTATGTAGAAAATTTGCCGGTAGTTTTGCATTGATACTTGCAGGTTACCACTTTTGCTTTTGGGATCTAAGCAATACACAGGGTCCTCTGTAGCTTTCTGGGTTTTTTTTTTTTGGTAGGATGTTAGGATGAGATGGGGATTCGAGAAGGCGAGGAGCATGCTTGCTCTCTGTGAGGAACTATACTTTTTCTTCTTGAGAGTTGTCAGCAGTGTGAAGAGGCGCTAGGATTAGCCCATATTCCAAAAGTGGAAGCAGAGACCCACAGGGCTGGAGTCATTTGCACAAAGTCACACAGTGGAGCTGGGGTCTCAAGGCAGGGCCGTGTGCCTCTGAGGTCCTGGTCTCTCCACTGTACCACCTGACCTCAGGGGATTATGCTAATGTTTTTAATCCAGCAAACATTTAATGAGCAGTGCTGTGCTCGACACGGCCAGGGTTTGAGAGAATAAAAATATGATTAAGAGACAGCTTGGATTTTAACTCTTATAAATTTGACTTTTAGAGCATACCTTTGAGTGCCCCGGCCATGAAAAGAATAACTTTGATTATTAAAGGGCCCCTAACAAAATGGAGTTTAAGTTGGATTGAACAAAGACAAAAAAATGAATTTAAGTCTGAAGTATGGCAGAGGTCTCTGGCCTCGTCAGCCAAGGGAGGCTGAGGCTGCTTTTAATGGGGTGTTAGTTTAGCAAATCCGGACAAAGGAATGCAGACCCCCGCTTCCAGTTAGTGTCAGGAGGAGCTGTGGGGACAGCTCTCGCTGCGGGAGGGCGGCCTGCACTGGCGGCTGTGGACTGTGCCTTGGCGTTTGGATGCCTGGACATTCTCTCTTCACTTCCATCACAGCAGGACGGGTTTTGGCTGGGCATGGCCAGCAAGGTGCCCCCATGCTGACAGTGGGAGAAGCTGCCCTGGCGCTGGAGAGGAGAGCCACTGGATGACAGGAGCCTCAAGAGAGGCCAGTCTCGTGCTAATGAGCTTCAAGGAAAAGATGAAAATCGGCATAATGAGCCATCGTTTCTAATGGCCTTGGAATAACGGCCATTTGGTAGAAGAACGTGCTGAACCTTTGGCTCAGTGTCAGCATGGGGAGCATTTGTCTGGGGTGGTACCTGTCCCTTTATAAGCGTCTTCATGTTTTATTCAGATTGCCTTTTACCAAGATTGAACAAAGAACACGCAGCCCAAGCTCACTGATGAAAATAGATACAAAAGCCCCATATAAAAATGTTGACAAACAGAATTTAGAAGAGCATTAAAGGAATTGGATTATCCTCTACCAGTAGGATTTGTCTCTTAAGTGCAGGGATGGTTTAATATTTAACATAGCTTTTAATATGTTATATTGAACAATAGGGAATTACCATGTCTTCTAGGGAAAAAAAATGGTTAAAGATTGGCATTTTCCTATGGTTCAATGTAAAAATGTAGACAATTAATAGGTAACAATTTCAATAGGTATATAAAAGTATATGGTAAAACTCAGCACTCATGATCAAAATATTCTTCCTTCCATGATAAAAAAATGATAATATTAAACTGATAGTGAATATCATAGCCATTCTATTTAAAATCAGGAATATGAAAAGGATCCCCTAATTAATAATATTATTTAATGTTGATCTAGTATTTCAGGCTAATTCAAAGAGATATGAAATAGAAGTAATATTATAACATGAATGTGACATGATTAACAGCTACAAAGAAAATTTTAAATATTTAACTAAAACTTATACAACTATTTAAATTATTCAGTGATAAATTTAGTACATTAGTACATATGAGACAAAGAAACAAAATTACTGTTTTGTCATTACTATTTAGAAGATACAGTAAGGAAAAATATTCTAACATAACAAAAAATATAACTCTGGGCAATCCTACTAAGCAATGCGTGGGAATTATATAAAGAAAATTATATACTGAGAGTCATAGCTATTAGCTAAGTGATGGATAAAAGGATCTTAATGCATAGAGCTATGTACTGTGTTCTTTTAGAAGGACAGTGTTTTAAGGATGGCAACACTTCCCAACTTAATCTCAATTTAAAAGAATCCTAGAAGAATATTGTCAGACAGGAGTACATATGAAATTTTGGATTAGTATCAGAGGACTCATCTTCATATTTAATATAAAGGTAAAATAATTAAAACAATGGGGCATTTGTTAAAAAATCTATACACAGATTAGATTAGAAAACAAATCTTCATGGAATCATCATATGATAAAGGGGAACACTCTGAAAATATATGAAAGGCATAGTCATCAATAGTCGTAGAAAAAGTAGCTAATGGGTGAGGTCGTGAATTATGTAAGTCATCATTTTAAATATAGTTATATTATAAAAAACTTTTCAGATGGATGAAATATAAAAATGAAATCAGATAAGAATATAAAAATTAAAGATGGATATTTAACTGAATCTGTGAAGAGCATGAAGTTTTTAAACATAAAAGCAACAAAACAATCACATAGTTTTGATCACATAAAAATTTAAATATAAATGTGTTTAAAATGTATGAAGCAATATTAAAAAATAACTAAAAAATGTCATTTGCAACATATGATACTACTTCTACCATTCACCTTTGAACAACATGGTGCAAACTATGCAGGTCCACTTATACGTGGATTTTTTTTCCGATTGACCTTTGCAGTTCAGACCTGTGTTGTTCAAGAGTCAGCTCCGTGGCTGGGAATCTGAGTATGCTGAGGGCTGACTGTAGTCACACCCGGATTTTTCACTGCAAGGGAGTTTGGTGCCCCTAATCTCAAACTGTTCAAGGGTCAACTGTACATCAAAAGGTCTTATAAGCTAAAGTGACTTCTTTAAAATTAAAGTGAATTATTTAAAATTAATGTGAATTATTTAAAATACTCTAGCAGGGAGATGGACCAATGACTAGCTTAGATGGTTCTTAAAAGCAGCAATAAATGTGATTTAGAAAGATATGAAAAAGGTCAGATTAATTGGTAATAAAAGAAATGCATTTAAATTTGGATTTGCCTTCTCAAATTAAAAGGAAAACGAAAACAACTCATTACTTGTTGGTGAGGGCCAGGTCCAAAGGTCACTCTCCCAAATTGCTGGTTTGGAGTGCAGTCCCTAAAAATGTTTTCAACCTTTGATTCCGTAATTCCACTCTCAGGAATACATTGCAGTAGTTCCCTCCTCATCTGGGCGTACTTTCCAAGACCCTGAGTGGACTGCCCTTACGTGACATTGGGCGTGCAGATGTTTTTGTTTAGCCCATTTAGTGTTAGTTTTTCAAAACCACGTATTTAAATGTCAGGAGATCCCACATAATAACCCGGAGCTCAGATTTCCCTAGAGAAATATAAAGAAGGTGCAATACTGGCCTGGAGCTCTCTCCTGGCAGCAAACTGCTGGAGCGGAACAGGTACCCCCTTTAGATGTGCTCTCTTCTCCTGTCCAGGTTCAGGCCCATCACCTACCTCTGCTGAGGCTCCAGTGTCTTTACCATAAAATGGCTAACAGTCACTACCTCACACATCGTCAGTGTGGATTACGTGCACACAAAGTCTCTCGGACAATGTCTGATCTGAAGTAGATACACAGTCAATGCAGTCAGTGTGGTGGATTGTCCCCCAAAGAGCTAGTGTGTAGGGTTGAGTGAGTATGCTTCGGGAATGTGTTTTGGGGCCATCAGAAGGGATACTTGGAAAGATCTTGGAATTCACTGGGATCATACATGTGTCTTGTGTACAGACCTGGCAGAAACTTTGTCATCTTAGACTCCTCTCTCTCTTGCCTGACATCCAGTCCATCAATAAGTCATGTCAGCTCTACTTTCAGGACATTCCTGGAATCTGACCGCTCCTCACCACTCTCTCTTATCTAGGCCACCTTCATCTCTCACCGACTTATGGGACGAGGCTCCCAGCGTGGCTTCCTGCTTCTGCCCTTGACCCTCACAATCTGTTCTCCACAGGACCACCAGAGTGTCAGGCCTCTGGTCAACACCCTCCAAAGGCTCCCCATGTCATTGGGCTAAGAGCTATTGTTCTCGCCATGTCCCATCAGCCCTCATGATCTGGCTCTTCCTTATCTCTTTGACCTCATTTCCTACTACCTTACCGCCACCCCCCGCCCTCCCCACCTGCTCTCTCCACTTCGTTTTTCTCTTCTCTGGGTCTCTTATTGCATCTTGCGTATTTCTGCCATCTCACACTACATATTGTACTTACCTGGCTTATTATTTCTCTCGCCAGTTCCATATACGCTTTGGGAAGGAACGTTTGACTAGGTGTTCTCTACTGTACCCCCAGTGTTAGCAGTACCTGGCCTTTAGTGGGTACCTCACAAATGTTCGTTGATGAAGAAATGAAAGTTAATGAAAACATGTAACTAAGTAGGACCTAATGCGGCATTCCTTTTTCCAAAGAGAAGTTGTAAAGTACTGCAGCAAATTAGCACTTGCTATTTTGTATAGAGGCCCCTGTGACAGAAGAGAGAGTAACAAAGGGAAAACTATGGGTCCTTTAATATTTTTCCTTGATTAAATGTAAGAGCCACCCGGGAGCACTGCTTGTCAGCCCTTGGTGCTGAGGGCTCGCTCCCTTCGCACACACATTCACTGGGAGCTCCTGGAGCTTTTCTTCCTGAAAGAATGTCAAAGCAATTTAGTGGATAGGTTCTACACCGAAATAGTAGATTCTGTTTCACCAGAGTGAAATGGATCCTTTTGGACATACAACAATATTGAAATGTTTGAGATGCTTCATGGTTTCTTTCCTCTAGAAAGCCTTTCATTTATATCATTTAGCCAACAGATTTATTATGTCCCTACTATGTGCCAAGTGTTTTGTAAGACATGAAGAGAAGGGTTAAAATGATGTCTGCACTTCAATAACGTGTAATTCATTAAGAGATAATGTAGGTCCATAAGCAATTGCAAGAGGAGGTAAGCACAATAAAAGAGATGCAGCTTTAATAGTCATTGGGGACTTGGGATATGCCAGGTACCATTCTCAGTGTGGGTCAGAGCACATGCTGTTATTTAACCAGCTGTGAGGCAAGTATTCCCACTTCATCGATTACTGAAGTGAGATACAGAGAGCTTAAAGTAACTGGGTTAAGATCACGCAGATAGGATCCTGCAGTGGGAGAACCCAAATTTGAATCAAGGTCACTAGACTCCAAGGTCATTTCACCCCCAAAGGCATTTCTCTTTCCATTCAAACATGCTTGAGAAGGTGCCATGGTTTGTGAGGAAGGGAATATGTGCAGGGGAAAACCACAGAGAAAGTTGAATGTCAGGGCAATGAACTGAAGAAAGGAGGTGGTACAAGGGCACGGTGACTACAACCATGGGGCTGTCTGCAGATTGGTTGTGGGCTCCTTGTTGGCAGGGCAGGAGAAGGATGATAAGGATTTGGGGAACTTTAAAGTATTTCCACAGTTTTGGGACCCTTCCACACTTATAAGAGCAGAGCTGACAGAACGGAAGTATTAGGCTTCCAAGATTTGTACATTATTCTCTCTCGGATGAGGTAAGTTTTATGTGGAAATTGCCTTGGCTTTAGGGTACTAGAGAGCTTGAGGTGGGCATCAGAGGAGACTTGATAATTTAGCCCTAGGCTCAAATAATGGCAAAAAACAATGGGACTTTGTTTGGGGAGCGCTCTTGTGGTTAGAGGAAAGACCACCCTGGGTTTTGGACTCAGGTTAACCTGGGATTGATTCCCACGCTATCAGTAGATAGCTTATGGTATGTTTTGCCCTGTCCACAGTGATGATAATGACAGTTATCATGTTCTTCTGAATATAAGGCAGCCAGTGAGAGGATTCACTCTCATTTCCCACTATGTATATATGTACTTAGAAGGCTGCCATTAAAATAGTTTAATGTTAACTTATGATATTAATGTGTTAATTTAGTAACATTTTTAAAATCTTTCTTTCTTCTGTTTAAATCCCCACCCAGGGATAATTTCATTGATTTGAGAGAGAGAGAGGAAGGGAGAGAGAGAGAGAAACATCGATATGTGATCTTGATTGGTTGCTTCCCATACATATTCCAACTGGGGATCAAACTTACAACTTAGGTATACACTCTGACTGGGCATCGAACCTGCAAACTTTTGGTGCGTGGGACAATGTTCAACCAACTGAACCATCTGGCTGAGCTTAAAAATACTTTATATAAAATTATACTTTACCTTAGTGATATAGGTGATATAGCTTTTTTTTACTCTTACATTTTATGATACCTTTTTTTTTTTTTAAGCCTGTACCACCTGTACCACATATCTTTGGCCTCAATGTCTTTGCTCCCAATGGAGCCACTTTTTGAATTCTCTAACTTTATTTCCCAGAGCATCTCAACACTCTATTCAAGTTGTTTGAGATGAAGTGCCCTTTAGAACCCTGTATGGTGCTGTCCTTGGACATTTATCTCGTTATGAGAACCCATTAGGATAGCTTTTTACGTTTTACTCATCCTGCTTTTGACTGTGATTCCCACCCGCTGAGTTGTTGTAAGTGAACTCTAAAATCTTGCCTATGACAGGTCCAACATTTGTGATCATGTGTTCACAGGTGCCCTTTCTGTGCATACAAAAATGGCATTGAGTAATGTTACATCAAATTAGTGTGTCTACCCTAAACTGTACTTTCTTGTTCTCATTTGATAACTGAGAGCTATACAATATGAGCTACTGTTTAACCAGCCAATACAAGGCTCTTATTTTTATAAGAATAATTTTAGTAAAATCTCATTTTCAAGTCAGGCAGAAACAGTATTCTACAAGATTGTTGTGATGAAAGAACTCAGACCATGGCGAATACATGACATTTTGACATGACCCCTTTGGTATAGATGCAGTGGTCTTGATGCCAGGTGTGGGTTGACATAGTCTAGAAATCAAGCCATTAAACATTCTGTTGCTTTAAAAAGTTACCAAGTAGTATATAAAACAGTCATTTTCACCCCATGCATAGGCTTTGTAGTCACATCAACCCTGAGATGAAGATAAAGGCCTACGTGGGGAGGGGGAAGAGAGATGAAGTGAGGAATTGGTGAGATTCAGAGATGGGTTAAGTGTTGGTATAAGAGTTAGACATAATCTGGCAGCTAAACTACAACTAACCAAGAGTAATGTGTTTATCATACTTACTAGTATTTATTCCAGAAAGGGACATCAGTCATTCTTTATGAAGCATTTACTCATGCTGCATCTTACCTGGTGTGAACCTTAGATCATTTGATTTCTATCTTCATATTTAATAGTAATACTTTGGTATCAACTAATAAACTTAATGATTGAAAGTGGAAATTAATTAATAACATAAATTTTAATGCTTTCCATTCTAAAATGTAGAGGTTGGACATACCTACTTTTTGTAAGCTTCCTTATTCTTCTAATCTTATTTGATTGCATAGCTACTAGGCAGCAGTTTTTAAGGGGCCAAAAGAGGGTGTGGAGGAACATATTTGAATTTCAGATGTTCATGAAATTTTCAATTAAATTTTAACAATTACAGAGACAACCTCAGTAATACATATATTCAAGTTGGTATCACAATAGTTCTTTAACCTGATAGTTTGATGATCAAGAAGTAACAGTGTTTAGAATCACAGCTAGTTCTGACAGGTTTTCTGAAAATATCTGTTTTCTTTTTCCTGATTATAAAAATCCAAATAATCCAATGTAGCCTCCCATAATTAGGTAGTTGATTAGGCACTGAATAAAGACATGAATATGTGTATGGCATATTAATTGAAAAAAATGAGTTTTACATTTTGACATGTCCATTTTGATGTCATGATATTAACATGTCTGGCACATGCAGAAAACATTTAGAAAATCATAAATTGTAGTGCTCTTTGCATATCCAGATCAGTTCACCAAAAGAGGAAGAGCAGAATAATGATTAGACATATGCATAGAGTTCCCTTTGCTTTTGCTTTTAATATCTACAGAACCCAACCTCAATGGAAAAGATTGAAGATAATAAGGATAATTATATGTAGGTGATGGAGAGAATGGCACAGAACTAGTGTTGGGGGAGGAAAAGACTATTTGAGATAACATGAAAGATACTATAGAGCATGAGAGTTAATGGTAATCAATGAGCTGTTTTACAGTTCAGACCAGTACAGTTCAGAATTTTGCAGCTGAGAAACCTAGCTGATTACTCAAGACTATTTAGGAGTTTTATATTAGAGTCAATATTGTCGTTTGGGACTTAGAGAGTGAGAATAGTTGGCAGTCACAGTAATTATGAAGATTTCCTTCTGTTTTGGGAGGTTTTAGTATGTCACAGCAGGGTCATCACTGCGCCACTTTTCTTTTCTTTTTTCATTGTTTGAGAAATATGTTAATTAAATATTTTGTTTAAAGAATTAACCTTAGAGGACTCTGTTTTGCATTTCCAAGCCCCCAGTGAATTAATATCTGAGGTTATAACATAGTGCTTTCTCTTTTGCAAGCTTTCATTAGTTAACTGTTAGAGTCTCTCCAAAAACCTTGTCAGTTAATTTCAGTATAAATGTTGTCTGCATACCAGAGGGTCTTGAATTACGTGAATTTACACACCACTAGTCACTCAAGAAGATCAAGCCCCTGTTTTCCCCTGGAAGCACTCCTCTGAAGTACTTCCGGGTGGTGTCACTGTTGTTTTCAAATAGTCATAACTGCTAACCCTCGTGTCCCACCGCCGTGGGGAACACTGGCGTTCAGAGCTGTTTCTTAACATCTCAGGTGACGGTCTGAGGTGCAGTGAAGGGCATGGAGCCCAGCGCACAGAATGATTTGGCTTCGGCACCTTGGTTTACTTGCCCTCTTAAGAGTCATAAAAAATTATAAAGTTAACATTCCATACATTAATACCCAAGAGTTTCAGAATAGTGTGGATTCTATATTTGTGTGTGCATTTATATAATTAATATTCGGGTCAATATTACTTTGGACCCAAGTGTGTTACAGGGAAAAGAATGCAGACTTTGAAGTCAGAAGGACTTGCTTTATAATGTAGATTCTACTGAACCAGTGATGTCATCTCGCCAAGCCTCTATTTCTCCACCAGCAAATTGATCAAAGTGCCCATTTTCTTGGCGATTCAAGAGATGTGTAAAGTGCTTAGCACAGGATGCAGGATTGAGTGGGTCAGCAGTAAACGGTTACGATGGGGGTGATGATGATGGTAAGTAAAATTTGGATCTGTGGTCACAACATGTGTGGTATAACATAAACTATTGGTTTTCCTGATTTGAGACACACGCTTTCACCTTGCATACTGCACTAGTTTTAGACCAGTCCTTCCATCTTGGACCTTGTATTTTCACATCAATGTGGTATATGTAGAAGAAAGATCAAACCGTCTTGTCTAGAGCTGACTCACTAGCAATTAGCACTTTCATAGCTTGATTTGTTGCAAGTGTGAGTTACTATCTAGAGTAGTTTTGAAATTGAGCAGCTGCTCTTGACTTGCGATGCTTCGTGACTCCTACCACAGGATAGAAGTCTGAAGGAATTACTATCACACAAAATTTCAGACACCACTGGTATTCTCATGTAAGGTTTATTTTGCTCGAAGAATGCCTTTTTAAAAAATTCTGGTGAGAATTCTGGATGGAGTGGTGACAATATTCGGCAGAAGCTGGGTGATGGGTATATGAATTTCATTATATAGTTACCTGTACTTATGTGTAGGTTGGAGAATTTCCATATTAAAAAATTTCTACATTTAAAAAATTCTGGGGTGGTTGCCTTCTTGGTGAAACATTCCAAAGCAATAGGCATGCTTTAGTCCCTGTCTGGACTTCATGCAACCACCTTTTAGATATTGCTTCTTGTATTGTGTCATTATTTGTAGGATGAGATGTTTTAAAAGGGTAAAAAAAAGGTGAACGCTAATTTCAAAAGAAATGTGAGAACATTATCTCAGTGCAAAGAGATGAAGCTTAGAAAAAAATCTCTCAGGATAGCTGCAATGTGACTGTCCCCTGATTTAAGGATTTTGTAAGTAAAATCCTCTATGTATTCCAAATCCTTAGTTTAGCATACATTTATATTTAACTTCCCCATCAGGAGAAGTAATCAATGCTGAGGCATTATTGAAATTTAGAAATTCTACCATATATGGCACTTAAATGATAAAGGATGCTCAAAACTAGCTCTCCCTGCATTTACTAGTAAAGAGCCTGTTAGAGTAGCTACAGGAAAATTCCATCAGCACAGTGGACTGTCTGTTTAACAGATCCATGTATTAAAGGCTTAGGCTAAATTTGGGTCTGTGGTGTGTAAAATAACATCAAAACCTAATATAAAGTGCCTTTGTCACATTGTTTCCTCAAGGATGTTTATCTATAAATAGAATGTATTTCTCTTAAGCCCGAAATGTGTCCATGGGACTTGGTGCCACAGATGACCTCAGGGCTTGTAGTCACCATCAAGCTCCATCCTCTTACTTTGCAAGAGCCCCCTAAGTGCCCTGCCATAGTTAACATGGTTTACCCATCTCTCCTCCCCTCCAGCTAAAAGCTAGTGGTCAACTTATATCTCCTGCCCTATGTCATGCCAACCAGAAAAATGGTGTTTGTTTTCTTCTTTCCAAATGAGTTATGGTGCAGAGCAGGGGTGGGGAACCGTTTTTATGCCAAGGGCCATTTGGATATTGATAACATCATTCATTTAGAAACTAGACCACCAACTTACACCATACACAAAAATAAACTCAAAATGGATAAAGGACTTAAATGTATGACAGGAAACCATAAAAATTCTAGAAGAATCCAAAGGCAACAAAATCTCAGACATATGCCGAAGCAATTTCTTCACTGATACAGCTCCTAGGGCACTTGAAACTAAAGAGAAAATGAACAAATGGGACTACATCAAAATAAAAAGCTTCTGCACAGCAAAAGAAACCATCAACAAAACAACGAGAAAACCCACTGTGTGGGAAAACATATTTGCCAATGTCATATCTGATAAGGGCCTAATCTCCAAAATTTATAGGGAACTCATACAACTTAACAAAAGGAAGATAAACAATCCAATCAAAAAATGAGCAAAGGACCTAAATAGACACCTTTCAAAAGAGGACATTCAGAAAGCCAAGAGACATATGAAAACATGCTCAAAGTCACTAATCATCCGAGAGATGCAAATCAAAACAACAATGAGGTACCATCTCACACCTGTCAGACTGGCTATCATCAACAAATCAACAAACGACAAGTGCTGGAGAGGATGTAGAGAAAAAGGAACACTCGTGCACTGCTGGTGGGAATGCAGACTGGTGCAGCCACTATGGAAGACAGTATAGAGTTTCCTCAAAAAACTTAGAATGGAACTCCCATTTGACCCTGTGATCCCACTTCTAGGAATATATCCCAAGAAACCAAAAACACCAATCAGAAAGGATATATGCACCCATATGTTCATAGCAGCACAATTCACCATAGCTAAGATCTGGAAACAGCCTAAGTGCCCATCAGTAGATGAATGGATTAGAAAACTGTGGTACATCTACACAATGGAATACTATGCTGCTGTAAAAAAGAAGGAACTCTTACCATTTGCAACGGCATGGATGGAACTGGAGAGCATTATGCTAAGTGAACTAAGCCAGTCAATGAAGGAAAAATACCACATGATCTCACTCATTCATGGATAATAGAGACCATTATAAACTTTTGAACAATAATAGATACAGAGGCAGAGCTGCCTCAAACAGATTGTCAAACTGCAGCGGGAAGGCCGGGGAGGGTTAGGGGGCAGGAGGGAGGGGGGTAAGAGATCAACCGAAGGACTTATATGCATGCATATAAGCATAACCAATGGACATAAGACACTGGGGGGTAGGGGAGGCCAGGGGATTGTCAAGGGCGGGGGGGGGGGGAAGGACACATATGTAATACCCTTTGTAATACTTTAAGCAATAAAAAAATCATTTAATATAATACACAATATAAATTTATGTTGCTATGAAAAAAGCTCCTAGATTTGTTGAATTTTGAGTCCTGCCTGGGTTTGCCTTGGCAGGACCAGACCAAAGGACTTTGTGGGCCTTTCACGGCCCGTAGGCCAATGTTCCCCACCCCTGGTGTAGAGCTTGGATCTTGGAGTCAGACAGAACTCGGTTTTAGGCCCTGATACTGCTTTGTAATAGCTATGATACTTGGGTCTCACAAATTCTTAGATTCCTTTTCATAAAGTGGAAATAATAGCGGTATCTATCCCATAGCTCTATTGTGAAAGGAAATAGATACTGTTCCTCACTTAACTGGCATCCAGTAAATAATTGTGTGAATAACCGTTGTTATTATTATGATTCTGAGTCATTGACTTAGAAGTCCGAGTGTTTGAACATGTTGCTTGCTGCTGCCCAAAGTTGGAAATTGCCATCTTTTTTGGTTGTCATGGAGAACTCAAAGATGGATTTTTTGTAATTCTTACTTGGAAGGGAAGGGAGGAGAACTTTCAGCCTGAAACCAGAAGCACATGGGGGAAAAGTAGACCCTAGCGGCTATTTGACTAACTTACACATGTGCCCTTGCACACTGGATTCAAGCCCAGATCTTTACATAACAGCATTCTATTTAGGAAGAAGTTGTGAGGACACAGCTCCATCTGCTCAGGTCCCTGATGACTCAGCAATGGAATCAGGCTGTGTGCCCAAGAGAGTACAGAGGGAATGCCTGCTGCCCATGAACATCAATTTCTCAGGTTTTCCACTAGAAACCTGGCCTTCTAAATCCCTAGGTGGTCCTTCCCCTTCTCTACTACATGATGAGATTCATGATTAAATGCCAAGAATTACTCACCAGAGAGAAAGAGCATATCCCTGAGGGGGTGCTCTGTTTGTGCTCAGAAGCCAGCCACTGGGTGTGTTTTTTCTGGGGCCACTTGGTAGGAACCCTGGTACCGGTCTATGTCAGACGCTGCCTGTGACTGGCCTGAGGCTACCTAACAGGAGCTACAAAGTTATTCATGGTTGTTAGCTGCCTTCGCTGGGCCTGGATGCGCATGGGAGGGGTGGGTCATGCTGTTCGCTAAGGCCCAGCCTGGGCGGGTTAACCAAAGGTCCAAGTCCCCATGAGACCTGCCTCCCCTGTCGCCTGCTCATAGGCTCACTTGCTGCAAGAGCCTTGGCGATTTGCACATTGGATAAGGCCGGGTCTCAGGGAGTCACTATAGTTGGGTGAGTGTTTTCACCAGGTTTATACATTTTCAGATTTGGCACCAGTGCTGGGCCTGAGGCTACTCAGCGAAAGTCTCAGGGTACACCAACCCCAGCTGCCATTTTGGCCTGTGGACCTTCTCAGTGGGGGATGGTTCCAGGGATTTGTCAGGGTGGACCTAGTGCAGTTCACCAGACTAATGCAGATTCATATTTGACTGTGTGGGCGGAGGGCTCAATGCAGGGACAATGGCAGGCGTTCCTCCAGCACATGCCTGGAAGCCACAAAACTCAGTATCTTCCTGGATTCCCCTCCTCCTTTCTGCCCTCACCCCCAGCCAACATCCCATCTCCTGGAGCCCAAGGTGTTGTGAGCTGGACCTTTTGGGGTATACCTGGGTTTTCAGCAGCCTTCTGTCTCACCAGGTTGGACAGAGTCCCAGCTGATTTTCACAGCCAGATGCGATATAGACTTTTCTTGTCAGCACTAGTGTTCCAGGCTGGGAGCCCAGCGTAGGGTGGAAATCCTTTTCTCCTCAGGGGGGGCCTCTGCAGCTGAAATATAATTCTGGATTCTCAATCACCACACGTGAGTGGGGCCCAGCTCACTTGGTGTCTCTGCCCCTCCTACCAGTCTCCTCGTGGCTTCTTCTGTATGTCCTTAGTTATAGGACTTCTGTTCAGCTAGTCTTCAGGCAGTTATTCAGGCTGATTGTTCTATAATTTAGTTGTAATTTTGATGTGGTATGGGAAGTGGTGAATACACCATCCATCTATTTTGCCATCTTTTCGAGAATCATGTGTTTGTGTGTTTTTAATTGATTTTTTTTTTAGAGAGAGAGAAAAAGAGAGAGAGGGGTCAGTGTGAGAAAGGAACATTGATTAGCTGTCTCCTGCATGGTCCCCAACCAGAGGCAGAACCTGCAACTTGGGCATGTGCCCTTACCAGGAATTGAACCTGCCACCTTTTGGTTTATGGGATGACACTCTAACCTACTGAGACACACTGGCAAGGGCATGCATTTCTGTTTTAAGCTAAGTGTGATTATAAAAGAGTCAAAAAGTTTAAAAAAATACAGTTTTTCCAGTAAACTAAAAATATTACAGTAAGCCAAGATTAATTTATTATTGATGAAAAATAAATTTAGTGTGCAGTGTTTATAAAGTCGACAGTCATGGACAGTAATGTCCTAGACCTTCACATTCACTCACCTCTCACTCACTGACTCACCCAGAACGACTTCTAGCTCTGCAAGCTCCATTCATTGTAGGTGCCCTATACTGGAATACCATTCTTTATCATTTCTACTATATTTTTACTTTTCCTATGTTTGGATATGTTTAGATGCATATGTTTAGGTGCTCTAGTTATCAGTTGTATCCTTTAAAACTGTGATTTTTCACAGTGCCCCCATCTCAAGATTAAGAAGTTCTAGTGGCAGTGTAGCTCAGAAGCTTATAACATGCTAGAGGCCTGATGCACGAAATTCATGCAACAGTAGGCCTTTCTTTCCCCCAACTGCTGGTACCAGCTTCCCTCTTGCATCTGGGATCTGAACTTCCCTCTGGCTGCCGGCAGGCACCTGGGACCCAGGCTTCCCTCGCAGCTCCGGCTTTGTCCGGAAGGTTGTCTGGAAGGACATCCGGTCTAATTAGCATATTATGCTTTTATTATTATAAGTTTTGTCAGTTTAGAAGGTTCCCTATCAGAGTTATTTAGGAAAGTGGATAAAAGCTACAGGGGGTGGGGGAGGCTACGGGGGTGTCATTGCTACTGCATTCCGATCAGGTTTAGAGAGGACAGGCATGCAGCCACTCCTCTGCTTGGCTCTGATCCCAGGTGAATGCCTCATAAGAACAGAGGGAAGGTGGCGGCAGAGGCTGGGATTATGGGGGGCATGCAAGGTGGAAAGAGCATCAAGCTGCCCTTTGAGGCAGTCCCTTAGAATCCTGGCTCTGACACAAAATGTCCACTCTCTAGTTTGTACACTGAACATTTAAAAAGTTAACATTTAATTATACAAATACTCATGACTATATTTCCCAGGTTAAAAATCAAATTATTGCAGATAAGACTAAACATTTTTTGTTCTCTATCTCCAGTGCCCGATGGTGAATCTGCACAGAGTAGGGCTGAGTGCATATTTGCTCACAGTTTAAGGACACTGGAATTCGTACTTACCCTACTTAGTCATTGTGAAATGTTTTAATGATTTGTATGTAGGTAACTGGAGGCCCGATGCACAAATTCGTGCACAGGTGGGATTCAGCTGGCCCGTCCTGATCAGGGGAAGGGGCTGCGGATGGTTGGCTGGCTGGCCCGCCTCCTGGTCAAACTCCCTGTCGAATTCCCAGTTGAGGGGACAATTTGCATATTAGCCTTTTATTATATAGGATGGTAATGAGTGCTATTTATAGGTTTTGGAAAACGTAGAAAAAATAGAATTAAAAACTTACCCATAGTTCTGCCATGTGAAGATACTGTTGTTAACCACTATCATTTTTAAAAAAAATGTATTTTATTAATTTCAGAGAGGAAGGGAGAGGGAAAGAGAGAAACAATAATGATGAGAATCATTGATCAGTTGCCTCTTGCACGCCCCCTACTGGGGATTGAGCCCGCAACCCAGGCATGTGCCCTTGACCGGAATCAAACCCAGGACCCTTCAGTCCGCAGGCCGATGCTCTAACCACTGAGCAAAACCAGCTAGGGCTCCACTATCATTCTTTTGTTCCTCCCATAAATATTTATTTTTGTAATAAGGGGCTTTTTTTGTTTGTCACATTATCCAGGCCACTGTTTCTTCCTTACAAGTGGCAAAGGCTGTGTGAATGTCAGCTGCTGATTGTGAATCTCGTTTTAGTTTTCTAAATCTTGTAATTACAGGAAGTCCTAATGAGAGAGTGAGAGCTGGCTGGAATTCTCATCTTCCGTGTCGCTGTGAGTGCTCACCTGTGCTTTGAGGACCCTGCTGCTTGAGCAGGACCGCACTGACTGGTGCACAGATGCTGTGTGTAGGAGCAGAAGTCTCCAGCTGCGGGATTTTGATAAATTGGCTGGGGTCATAAGTGCGCCATAGGAATAACAAAGCACTGCTCATCTCTGAGGTCATGCACATTTGTGATGTCAAGGAAAATGAGACTGTCTGTGATAAAGTGGTGTCCCTAATTGTGAAAATAAAGATGATTCAGTAATGTTGCTAGGATTACAAGGTGACTCCTTAGGAACAAAACAAAACAAAAAAATAACGAGATCTTTGCTTTACACTTTACATCAAAACCACTCCAGACACAGCATGGCTCCTACTGTGTTGGGCACTGAGAGTCTAGAACAGTGGTTCTCAACCTTCCTAATGCCGCGACCCTTTAATACAGTTCCTCATGTTGTGGTGACCCCCAGTTTCATTGTTGCAAATTGAACATAATTAAATCATAGTGATTAATCACAAAAACAATATGTAATTATATATGTGTTTTCCGATGGTCTTAGGCGACCCCTGTGAAAGGGTCATCCGACCCCCAAAGGGGTCGCGACCCACAGGTTGAGAACCGCTGGTCTAGAGCCAACCTGCATGGCTCCAAATCCTGGTTTTGCCACTTATTAGCTGTGTGACTTGGATCAAGTTACTTCCCCTCCGTATGCCTCCATGTTCTCATCTGTAAAGTGGGGATGATAATGGTAGCTGTCTTAGGGTAGTTGTGAGAATTAAATGAGTCACTAAATTAGTTACTACTTAGAACTATAATTTAGAACAGTATCTGCCACAAAATAGGTTTCATACAAGTTATTGCAACTGTTATTATGATTTAAAGAATTAAATATTTTTATCTAAAGAAACTAAATCAATCAGGAGGAAATATAAATTAATATTTATTTGACTTTAAGAGTGGGAAAGGCTCCTTACATGTGTAATAAATGTAAGAAATCACAAAGGACCAATAGATTTAACTACATAAGCATTAAAGTTTATATTGTATAGGATAAGAAACAGAAAAAAAATTTACCATATTAAGAACTACATTAAAAAACCAAAGTAAATAGTTGCAACAGGTTCGACAAATAAAGAGATAATAGTTAGGCTTCAAACCCAATTTGGCACGATGCCAAAGCTCAGGCCTTGGATTTATGTTACATTATATATGGTTGCTATTAGCCTGTGTTCAAAACTATTCATGAACATTTATCTGAGTGTATGTATGTGTGTATATACATGTATGTGTTTCTTTCCTGCTTGTTTCATAAATGGTATGTCATCTTACAGTAACATCAAAATGAAAAATGCCAAGTGTTACTAGTAAAGATAGGGTAGAGAAGAAAAAGTAGAAACAGTGTAGGAAGGACAGAGGCCGAGCCACAGTAGAGCTGTGATTGACAAGGCAGCGTAGGAAGTTGAAGCAGGTTTGACTGCCATCGTCCATAGCCTGAATCTACCTAATTACGTAAGGGATGTAGGGATAGTTTTGATAATAAGAAGAGCAGAAACATTTCTCCTCAGTTTTTAAAAGATGGTACTTACTGATCATTTTAAAAATATATATATTTTTTATTGATTTCAGAGAGGAAGGGAGAAGGAGAGAGAGATAGAAACATCAATGATGAGAATTATTGATTAGCTATTTCCTGCATGCCTCCCACTGGGGATCAAGCCCACAACCCAGGCATGTGCTCTGACTGGGAATGGAACCAGTGACCTCTTGGTCCATGGTTGACACTCAACCAACTGAGCCACACCAGCCTGGCATGACAACAATTTTTAAGGGCTTTCATTTTGAGTAAATATCTGTTACCCTTACTTGGGCTTAGGCTTATTTTACAACTGGGGCTTTAGAACTTTGACTCAGTGTAAGATAGATGTAAGTGAACACTAGTTGGCGTGCTTTCAAATGGTGCATTTAGACCCTCAGCAAACTATTCTGAGACCAGTTTTGTTATATGCCTAGGTGTACGTGCACGTGAACTGTAAAGCTGTAAACATACCGCCCCTCCCTATGGGTTTAGGATGGGCACATGGGAACAGTGATCACCACGGCCAGAGATGGTCTCCTGCCATCAGCCAGGGCCTGGCAGGAAGCGGAGTTCAGCTTAGATGGTTCAAGAGGTCTTAGTGAAGGGACTGTTTGCATAAGTGTGGGAAGTGTTAAGGAAATCAACCAGAGACCAGTCACAACAGCAAGAAGCTGTACCCAAGCTGCAGGCCTGAGGGGTGAAAAGGAGAAAGTGGTGCAGGCAGACCCAGTGAGAGCTGCGGTCATCAAGGAGGGGGTCTCTGGACAGGAGCTACAGGGGTGAGGGACATAAGCGCTGCCAGAAACACACTCCAAACCAGGACCTTTCTTTCCTTGCCTCTTTCATCCCCTGCTACTGCTTCCCTTTGGCCCCAGAGGTCAGAGGCCAGAGAGCTAGTGTGACCCAGCCCATTGGATCAGTACCTCAAGGTGCAGGGATCTGCAGAGAATGGGTGTGGGGCTGACATACAGTTATGTCTCTGGAAGGTCTTGATGTCAGTGGCTTATCACATGATTTTATTTCATTAGCTGTCACCTAAATGGTGGGAAAAGACAAGAAAACTTTAGCTTGGTTATGAACCCTCCTCACCCATTATCTGAGCCTGGTTTACATTGAATCATTCATACAGGTCCATTGATGGTAGTGATGTATGCGTCGCAATAACCTGCAGGGGCAGGGGTCACACTGCAGGGATTCTGTTTGGGAATAAGTGGTCTCAGGCTCCTGCATGGGCCTCTGGCCAGGAGACAAACAAGGGGGAGTCGTGGACTCCCGTTGACTCATTCAGGTGCTGGAGCTTGTGCCAGGCGGGACCAGGACATTAATTATTTGCTTATGTTCCTGAGAGATGGCTCACTTCCCGGTGTGATGTAGATTTGGCATTAAATTAAAATAATTACTTCTTAGGAATAAGCTTAAGGCTTTGCCCACATGAACTCCCTATGGACCTGCTACAGCAGAACCTGCCAGGTGGTCCTGGTGCCAGCCAGGTTGAGGAGCCCTGTTTTAGAGGTGCCAGGGCTCCCAAGTCAGATCTCTGTGGTGCGGCTCAGGGTTTCCCCTAGTGCAGTGGTCGGCAAACTGCAGCTCCCGAGCCACATGCGGCTCTTTGGCCCCTTGAGTATGGCTCTTCCACAAAATACCGACTTCTGTGCATGGGCCACGAAGTTTCAATCGCACCGTACATGTGCGCCCGCACAGGGTATTGTGTGGAAGAGCCACACTCAATAGGCCAAAGAGCCGCATGTGGCTCACGAGCCACAGTTTGTGTGCTTGGTAGAGCATCGGTCTTATGAGTTACTCCGTTGACAAACGTGTTGTCTGGTCATAAATATTTTGGACAACAACTACATTCTGCATCTTCCTCTTGGAGAATCCACATGCAGTTGGCATACTAAGGCATGTGAAGTCATCTAGTTTCCTGGATAATTTTCTCTAAGAGTGAGTATTATTTAAATCTACATTTATTTGCTTATCCTTTATCTTTCCAACTACTTATGTAACTCTTTAGTGTGACCCTCAACCCCCCAGGAGAGTGCATCTGTATAGTCCATATCCAGAAAGAAAGCACATTTTAGTCATTCATGTGTGTACTTCAAGATCTGAGTATAGTGCAGACATTACTTTTCCCATTTCCTAAGTCTGTAGCCTAATATTTTGTAAGCAGCCTATCTGGGATGTCCAGCTATGCATACTATCCATCCCTCCCTCCTCTTCCCTCGGGTTTCTTTGGCTCTTCCCCAGGGTCTCACATTCACTGGAGAAAACGGGAATCAGAGTTTCTGAGGCCCTGCAGATCCCTCTAAGAGAATTAGGTCCTTCACACTCTTTAGAGACACTTCATCAAAAATGGAACTGCCTCTTGCTAAAACTGGCCACTTTTCACAGCATAATTTAAGTATATATTATGCTGACAAACTCTGTCATGAGACTCCCAGTAAGAGGTGATGAGGGAAAAGAAGAAGAAAAGAAGACAATGAAGGGGAGAGAAAAACCCCATTACGTTCAGAGGAAGCAGTGATGCTTAGTATTTGAAGATACAGAACATGGTGTCTGTTCATAGCTGGTGCTCAGTGGGCATCTGGTTACGATTGCTAGTGAGGTTTGGGAGGAAGAAGCAAGAATTGGTTCAGTGCTGACGATGCTATAGCATGCAAATTCCTGGGTTAAAGCCTATTTCATGTAAAACCAAAAAAATCACAGGGCATTTCATATAGATTTGCTCCTATTTGCAACTCTGATTGTCTGATGTCAAAATCCCTTGCTTGCAATCCGAGTTGTTTGAAACATTGGTTCTGACATCCAAAACCAGATACTGCTCATCTGGTTTCAGTTGTTGCTTCCACATGAAAAGGCAGGAGCATCCATCAGGGGATGTGAGCAAGCCAGCGATTACTTATCATGTTGGGGGATGGCCGGGAAATACTTCATGGATGTTCCCGTGTCCTTTATGTAAAGTTGCTGAATGTCCCTGAGCCAGAAAATTGAGTCTAATTCACATATGGTGGACAAAAATGCGATTAACCAGAATGATTCTACTTCCTATGGAATGGCTTGAAGGATCATCTTTTCATAAAAATCTAATTGTGATGATTTTACTAAAAGGCAAATTAAACTGCAAACAACTAAAACCCAGTCCGCCAGCCAGGACATTAAACTGTGTGGACATTTTTCAGTAGTCTGCTCTAAGAGAATGGGGGGACACTAGTCAGAGATCATGCGTTCATTTTATTAACCAGCGTTCAACGTGTATGCTGCGATCATCACAGCTTCAATCTGGTAATCTTGATTTTATTTATTTTTTGCATTTATAATAAATGTCAAGAATAACGACTTTGGTTCTTTCATTTACCTGTAGGATTTGACATTGGCTTTGTAATTTCTAGAGCAGGCTTCCCAAACTTGCATGTGCAGATGAATTGCCTGGGGGTGTTATTAAACCACAGAGTCCAATTTAGTGGGGTCTGGGATAGGATGGAAATTCTGCATTTCTAGCAAACTGCCAGGTGAGGCTGTGGCTGCTGGTATGGGGGCCCACTTTGAGTGGCAGGGACTCAGAGAAGGCAACGTAAACAAGATGAAAGGACTCTGTCAAATGATCAGTTTTACTTATTCCTTAATACGTTTATTAGGATGGCTAATTCTTGGAAGGCACGCAATAAAAAAATTTGGAAGTGTTTATACATTACTTCTTTCAGTTATCCTGGCCATTGTATTGATCAGACAATAGTATTCTTTCAATTTTGGGACTAGCCAAGTATTATATATTGTAAATTATACCTTTAACAGGCACATGGAAGCAGAAGGGAAAGAACCAACATTTTAGAAATCAAACTCACATCTAGATGTTTTTAAAAAGAGGGCAAAGGATTCTACAAGAAGGTGCAGAACCAGTGTACCCAGTGACTCTAAAGTAATTATCTCATGAGAATGCAGTCTGTGGTGACATTAACTGGAAACATGTCAGTTATTTTTCCAAAAGCACAGTCCCAGCTTTTTTCTGTGTTGATTTCTATCTTACACCAAGGCTCTGTGTTGGATTTGATTTCCCCAGGAACATGGAATAAGACTTATAAGAAGCTATTTTTGTGGATTTATTTTATTTCACTGTGCCCAGGATGTACTAGACACCAAGATCAAAGGTTTTGAATGAGACTACCATCTTAGTGGGACAGAAGACAGTCATCCCATTTTGAGTTTTCTATTCTAAAAGTTTGGCAATGCTCTAAAGAGCTTTGGAATGGGATTTAGCATCATTTTTCATTCCTTTTTAAAAAATTATTTTAGCTATTCTGTGTCTTTATATTTCTTTGTAAAATTTGTTTTAAGTATTTATTGTTGAGAGTATTTCAATTTTGTGACTAGCCAAGTATTATATATCATAAATTATACAGATGTCTCACTTTTCTCCCTCATTGCCCCCATCCACCTGTTTTTCACCCTGCCCCAGGCCATCACCAACCTATTGCTCTGTCCATAGGTAATGCATATCCTAATATATAAAAAGCCAGGGGCCATCCTGACCTAAATGACCAGACAGACAACCGAACAGCAGGCTGTGTGGGGCGACCAGACCGGCAGGGGGGGCAGTTGGGAGTGACCAGGCTGGTGGGGGGGGCAGTTGGGGATGACCAGGCTGGCAGGAGGTGCAGTTAGGGGTGACCAGGCCGGCGGGGGCGGGGGCTGTTGGGGGCGACCAGGCCGGTGGTGTGTGTGTGTGGGGGGAAAGCTGGGGGCAACCAGGCCAGCAGGGAGGGCAGTTAGGGGCAATCAGGTCGGCAGGCAGAGGCAGTTAGGGGTGATCAGACTGGCAGGGGGGCCAGTTAGGGTGATCAGGCAGGCAGGCAGGTGAGCAATTAGGAGCCAGTGGTCCCGGATTGTGAGAGGGATGTCGAACTGCCAGTTTAGGCCCAATCCCTGTTTGGAGAGGGTGCAGGCTTGGCTGTGGGGACCCTCCTCCTGTGCACAAATTTTGTGCACCAGTCCTCTAGTATGCATATAAAGATCTTTAGTTAATCTCTTCCCACCCCCCACAACCCTCTTCCCTCTGAGATTAGTCAGTCTGTTCCATGTTTCCATGCCTCTTCTGTTTTGTTCATTAGATTTCTTGTTCATTTATTTTGATTTGTAGAATCAATTGTTGATAGATATGTATTTATTGACATTTTATTGTTCATATTTTTTTATGTTTCTTCTCCTTCTTCTTCCTCTTCTTCAAGAATACCCTTCAACATTTCATGTAGTACTTGTTTGGTGGTGATGAACTCCTTTAGCTCCTAACAACTAGTTAAAGACTGCCGGGAGCCGGTCCATCCTTGCTGTTTCAAGGGACCTGGCATATATGGCATACTGTTCTTAATATGTTTGCTCCCCTTAGTGCTGTGTGTTTTAACCAAGGTCACCTCTCCAAGAAAGGTTGTTTCCCCAGGTAGGGATTTTTCCCTGAAGTCAGGGAGGGGATAAAACCCCTCAACTAAGTGCCAGGCGGGTAATTAATCACTTTAACTACAAACAATCATGCTTAAGCTACATTATCTTTACTCCCTGGAATGGAGATAAGAAACGCCCTAACCTTTGTAATAGAGATTGATAGGATTGAATCAACTGGTATAAATACAGATGTAACAAGACAGCAAGAGACAGAACTCAGAACACAGAACCTACACTCAGAACGTAGGCACAGAACCTACACAGAACATTCTCTAGAGACAGAAGAACTTCGCTGGAGAGAACATGGCAAAAGATCTTGGACAGAAACTGGCCTCAGAACCTAGAGACAGAACCTAGCGAGAGAACATGGCAAAAGATCCTGGACTGAACCTGACTACAGAAAATGGCAAGAGAACCTGACTAGAACCTGGTGACTGAACATGGCTGGAGAACCTAGCAAGAGAACATGGACACAGAACCTGGCTGGAGATCCTAAGCAGAACCTCTCTGGAGATCGAGACCAGAACTTGGCTAGAGATCCTGGCTAGGCTGCTGATCAACTGAACACTGTCTCTGTGTCCTTCCTTCTTCGCCAACTCCGTCCACACCTTTGGGGATCCCTGGACCTGCTGGGGTTGGACCCCGGCAAAAGACTATTTAGTATTGTGTGTTAGGACATCAATAATTTTAATAGCCAACAGTCTTGAGCACTTATTGCTAGGAACTGAAATAAAAGTTTTACATGCATTTTATCATTTAATTTTCAAATCCACACTATGACTATTATCCTTAATTACAGATGAGAAACTGCCATAGAAAGATGAAGAGCCTTGCCCAGGACAGACTGTGAGGGGCAGGGCCGGGATGCGAACCTGAATTTTTCAAACCCAGGGTCCTCTTTGTCACTTTGATATGCTGCTTCATGTCACTATGTGTCTACCCACAGGAACATTCATTATTTTAGCTCATTTTTTCCCCCAAACTAGTTCAAAATCACAAAATTCACATGCTCAATGGAGCTTATACCTAAGCTAATCAATCAAGGGTTACTTTCCTCCCACAATCTGAATTCCTTTCGCTCTTTAATTTGATTATTTTCTCGGGAGACATCTGGTATGAACAAGGAGAAAATCTTACAAATGACCTGGGGATTTGGATTTCTATGTAATTCTGCACCTGTGTTTTTGTAGGGAAGATCAGAGAAGTCCATAAAGTGTATAGAGAAAAGAAACTTCCCCAAATTGTGCTCCACTAAATAGTAACCTTATAAGATATAAGTGGACATCATTAGAGCAAATATGTATGGGGAAAACAGGGTTAAATAATGCACATAAGTTTCTTTATTTCAGGACTTCTTGGAACCTTTAATATGTTCATGGTGGTAGGGAAAATTATGAAATCTTATGAATTTTGTCGGGGGCGTGTAATTGGCTATTGTCAAATTTCCATCTCAATTTAAATTCATTTTAGCATTTCTTATTTCCCATATACGTTGGTTCCTTAAATTCTTGGAACTGGTTATAACAATTTACCAGTTTCCTCATTAATTGATGGGTTACAATAATCTTTGACATATGCTCGTTTTATATTTTGATCTACCCTTTTTATTCTTTAACAATATTCCTTAATCATCTACTAAGGAATATATAGTATTTTTCTCACAGATTTGACCATGGAATTTTTTTTTTTTTTTTTGCATAGAGATTTCTGAGATTGTCCCACAGAACACACTTTGGGAAACAGTGCTTCAGAAAGAGCATGGTAAATCAGAAAGGCAGCTGAGAACGAAATCCCAGCGTTACGTAAACTTACAACGTCCTGCAGAGAAGAAAGGGGCAGGCATTTTTATGCTGACTGTGCTCCTGATTCACATGGGGTACAAAGCAGAGAAGCCCAAGTTCCTACAAAGAGACAGTGCTCCGTCCTACCATCACTAAAGATTTTGGTCGAGGCTCGAAACACTGCCTTACTGTCTTTTTCAGCCAGACTTGAATTTGCCCATCTCAACGTTTTAGTTTATTTCTTGAATAAAGAGAAAGATTGTTGAAGAAGTTAGAAACAAAGCTTATAGGCTGTAAGGAACCCAGGAAGGTGAGTGGTGGCAAGAGCGAGATCTTGAGAGCTGTTGGGTCAGAGCAGGTGTAATGAGATTGGACCTGGGCCTGGGCGCTCAGGGGCAGGCAGGAGGGGAGAGCTGTGGTGAGCTCAACTCTGCATTATGCTCTCTGGGGGTTTGTTGCTTGTCCTAATGGAATGATCTTGCCTTGACATACAAGGAGTCAAGTGAGGGTGTTTTGTTTGTCTTTTCCAGCATCACTCCCTGTGGCCCCGGTGAGTCACTCTTTGTGGCCTGAGCTATAGTGATCTTATAAGGAGTGATGTCCTCATAGGGCTTCTGCTAGTCAGAGGCCAATGGGCAAGTTTCTTTCCACGCGAAGGTAGAGTGGCGAGGACACTTATTTTTATAACCTGCATTCCTCACCATGGCATTTGAATTAATATGGTAACCTATTTTGGATGGAGATGGTGTCAAATGGCTTAACAAAAGTGTGGATCAAGCAGTTATTATATTAACATTCCTTACCATGTGATACACTTAGTGGGAATGTAATATAGAATGGTGGAACATAACTCCATTCTTAAGGGAAGATATTGGCCACCAGGCCATATTTCTTTTTGTGTTTCTAGCTTTAAGGCATGATAGCCTAGTGGTTAGAAGCTGACTCTGTAATCAAACTGCGTTGAGTCTCAGCTCAGTTACACACCAGCTCAATGACTGTGGTCAGTTAGTTAACCTCTCCAACCTCCAGTCTTCTCATTGGTAAAATGAGGATAATCATTGTCACCTCACTCATAAGATTGTTGGGAGGATTCATTCATGTTTAGATATAATGCATTTAGAACAGTGCTTGGCATATTTTAAATTTCCATAGATGATAGCTAACAAATTAGGGAATTATGGAGTTATGAAGGTGGGATATTTTTACAAGGGGAAGCAAAGCAGGTACATTTTTTTTTCCTGTTCCGTACTCTCCTTTTCACCTGTTCCAGACCCATTAGCACTAACAGCTCCCTCTTGCCTTAGGCAATTTAGAGTCCCAATTGATATCCTGGGTAGGGTTTCCTGGACTTTTTGTTCTATCTAGGGCAATGTCCTTCATATTTGTAGTGCAGTTCAGTGTTTTCAAATTGCTGATTCATCTTCTGCTGGTACAGGGGGTACCTGAGGTCAGGAAGACTGCCTGCGGAGTCCGTATAAGGGAATTCGGAATAGAGCTGCCCCCGGTGAATTCCCTGGGTGCAGGCCCTCCCTGGCTCCCTGGCAGCACATCTTGCAGCAATTCCTCTACGGGTAGATTGCCACTAGTTCAGCAGGCATGTTTTCTCTCAAATACATGGCCGGTGGTAAGCGGAGGAATATTCTCCTCTCACTAAGGAGCATGAGGATTAATTTAAAATGATCTGATGAGGCTGGAAGATCACTGTATTAGCTCGTGCAATATTGGCGTGAGACAGCACTCTATCCTTGAAGGAGGCCACTGGAGAAGGAACATCTGGTCCCTCTCAGAGCCTCAGGCGATGACTCAGAGGCTTTAGCAGGCTTCCTCTTCACGGAATTTTGGTGTAAGTGTTGTATTCTGGGTTGGATACTGGAGGTATCAGGTTTCATGGAAAAGCTGTTCTGAGACAAGGTGACCCAACGCAGAGGGAGAGAGCACGCACCTGGCTCCCAGGAGAAGAGGAGGCATTGATGCCAGGCTCATAACCCGTTCATCTTCGCTAGATCAGTATTCTTCAAGCCCTTTTTCCACATGATTTTTGGGGGGTGTAAGATAGAGGACTAAGATGTTCTCACCTTTATACTTTGGGGAGGATAGAAGAGAACAGAATTCTGGAGCATACCTCCCTCAGCAGGCAGGTGCATGATTGGGAACAGTTGTGACCAGTATTACCGTATCTGCATTTTGGGAGCTGTTCTCACACAGTTTCCCTTCTAAGCTTCTGGACTTTCTTTCCTCCATTGCTCTCTAATTCCCAATTGCCCCTGTCCCACTTAGGATAAACCTGCTCCCATGTGAGGCTTGTACTTCTCTGTGCTATATGTTGTCCTCAAACAATAAAAGTCCTAAGGCCACTCAAATGGGACCGAAGGCTGTGAACATTCCCTCTCTCATCTGTTCTTGCTTCTCCAAAAGTGTTTCCCAGAATCAGCAGGAAGGCTCATGCCAGCCTCTGAGAGCCTTTGGCTGATGTACTATTGGAATCTATGGTGCAGAAATGCTTCCCACAGACGCCTGATGGCGGTGACAATGCAGGACCTTGAGGGGCACACGAACCACACGAGGGATGATTTATCCTTTTCCTCCCAAATTAGGACAAATTAAAACCACTTTTTAAAATACCCAAACGTGCCCTAGCTGGTCTGGCTCAGTGGATAGAGCGTTGGACTGAGGACTGAAGGGTCCCAGGTTCGATTCCAGTCAAGGGCATATGCCCAGGTGGCAGACTCGATCCCCAGTTGGGGGTGTGCAGGAGGCAGCCAATCAATGATTCTCTCTCATCATTGATGTTTCTATCTCTCTATCCCTCTCCCTTCATCTCTGAAATCAATAAAAAATATATTTTAAAAAATCCTGAAACTTACTCAGAAAGCAGTCAATGAACTAGTATCCTGAAGTGCAGTACATGCCCGTAGGCCACTTCAGGACAAGCATGTCTTCATGGCCTCCCTCCAGTCCTAGGCTAGGGCGCTTGGCACAGTGTCAGAGAGCACTTGATAATTCTCTCTGAATTTGCAGTGAGATAGGTGGGTATATGAACAGATGAGTGAGTGAGTCATCTTGGCATGGGCAGGTATGCCACCAATTCTCCAGGTCCTGTGCAGAGAGACCACGGTCCTCCCAGGCAGTTGACTCCTGGATTAAATGCATAATATGTATATAATTTTATTCTCTCTCTCTCTCTCTCTCTCTCTCTCTCTCTCTCTCTCTCTCTCTCAATAAAGACAAAGTGTAATGAGAAAGGTGCCTCCTTGTTCAGAGAAGACTAATTGCATTGTGTGACTCTCTTGTTGGCTTTCACAGTCTGGCTCAAGGTAGCATGAATCACCCGGATTGGAAGTTTGTCTGGTCTGAGCCTTCATCCGATGCATGACTTTAAGGCACCCCAGTGGCCAATCCTGCCAAATTCTTTTAACCATTACTCTTGCCCCAGTACCCAGGTATATATATAAATACATGCCTCTGACACCCCCATGGCCTGCATCTTGACTTTCTTTGTGGTCGGCATCCTTTCCTCTACGCTTTCCCATTTTTGATGGTAGGATTTGTTTTCTTGCTTGGGGTCACACCTCACCATAGTTGACCTTGCTTTGATCTTTGCCCCTAAGTACAGAAGTCATTTCCACGTGGAATGGAAGATTGTGAATTTTTTCTTTTGACTTAAAATGCCAACAACTTTTTAAAAAGCTGCCAACATAGTATTTTACTTCTTATTTTAAAATATTAAGAGAGACCAATTATTCTCTTACTGCTGTGATAGTATTTAATTTGCACTGGACTATGAGGATTTGAGACTATCAGAATTTTGGCTTTACAGGATGGGGAAACTGCCCAAATCAAAGAGTTCTAAATTTTTAGGGACCTCCTTGGACACATTACATGTGAGCAATTGCTCGAGAGGAGAATGTGAGATGCACATCACTGGAGCAGCCCTCGCAACCCCCGCTGAGGAACCAGCTGCTTTAGGAGATGCTGGAAGAAGACTTATTAGTTGAAACATTCAAGTTCCATATTCCTACTTTTTCTTCCTACTGAATTTTTTAATCTGCCTAAGTCATGATGTGTTTTAGGATCAGTTCGGAGCTTCTGAACCGCAGGCTGAGGGGATAAGCACACAGCCAACCTGAGAAGAATGTTTGGAGAGGAATATTCAGAGTCGCCTTGAAAAGAAAAGCAGTTTGAAAAGCTGATTCAACTTAGAGTATTATTTTGCATTTGAAAAACAGCAGCAACGAAAACAACAAAAGAAAGCCTATTGTTTCAAAAATAGCAACATATCCATGCAGATACAATGAGCATTGAAAGCAAAGACCTAAGTCCTAAACAAAAATTCAGGAAGCATAGCATTTTCTTCATTTTGCCTGTAGGTGGAAGATGTGTCATGCTGTCAACATCTGAGTATCGGATGCACGAACACCCAGTGATCCTCCTGTGACATCAGTGTGCCAGACTGTTGAGGCTTCATTGGCATTTTCATCAACACCAGTGGAGAGGTGAATGGGAGGCCACCTAAATTATAAACTCACTGTCAAATATTGTGACGTAAAAAACAAGATAAATGGCAGGATTTTGTCATCTCAGTTCTCGGCTCCAGTGTCTTTGGTGCCTTAAGATATTTGCTGTGTAGCCCAGCCGGAGTGGCTCAGTGGTTGAGCGTCGACCTATGAATCAGGAAGTCACAGTTCAATTCCCGGTCAGGAGACATGCCTGGGTTGTGGGTTCGAACCCCAGTGTAGGCCGTGTAGGAGGCAGCCAATCAATGGTTCTCTCTCATCATGGAGGTTTCTATCTCTCCCTCTCCCTTCCTCTCTAAAATCAATAAAAATATATATTTTTAAATATATATTTAAAAACCGGTTTGGCTCAGTGGATAGAGCATCGGCCTGCAGACTGAGGGGTCCCGGGTTCGATTCCGGTCAAGGGCATGTGCCTGGGCTGCGGGCATATCCCCAGTAGGGGATGTGCAGGAGGCAGCTGATCGATGTTTCTCTCTCATCGATATTTCTGACTCTCTATCTCTCTCCCTTCCTCTCTGTAAAAAATCAATAAAATATATTTTTAAAAAAAGTATTTGCTTATGTAGCAGATCAATCCTGTCACCTTCATTGAAGCTGCTGGAGAAAAATCACAAAACTGCTTAAATGTAGGCAACAGCACATCCCTGGTTTCTGCCTCAGCTGGGCCTGGAGTTCCGTCTAAATCCTGTGGTGTGTTTCTGGTCTTACCTTTTCCAGTCCCACATGTGAACCATTTCCCTCTGCTGGAGTCTTTACCACAACCAAGGGCTCCCTTCTTCCCCTCGCCACTCCCTCCCCCTCCCAATTGGAATTCTGGGCAGATGAGCTACTCAGCCTCCACAGCAGAAATCTGAGGTCATCCTTGCTCTCCTCATCTGTCCTAATGTCATTAAGGAGCACGCATCTGTCCATGTAGCTGACTCCAGGGCAATACTTGGTCTATGCAAAGAAACCACAGTCTTTAGTCTTGCAGATGGAGCCTTTCTATAACCTGCCCTCTGTTTGCCGGGCCAACCTCATCTTCTCCAGTTCCACATCTCGCACGTCCGCAGTCACACCATCCCAGTCCCCAGACTGCAGCTTGTGTTTCTACAGCTCCTAGCCCAGTGCGTGGCATGCAGTTGTCAGCTGGTCAGTATAAGTTGGAGATAGAAATGAACAGACTTCCTTCTCTGCCTATTACTCATTGTGATTTGCATTCTTCTCTGGGGATAATGTCTAACATGAGAAATTTATTATGGGTATTGGAACTATGACTCATTCCATTCACCTGTTTGATGAATAAATCTCTTCTCTGACGCCTCTAACTATTGGTTAAGCTCAAATAGCTCTTAGGTCAATGAGCTAATTGCCTCTACCAACAATCTATTTAATTTCCAGAAAACCATGCTAAACATTTTTAATGGAAAATTTTTCTTTAATTGAAAATTTTATCTGCCAAGACTAGTTCTCAATCTTGGTTTCTGATGGGACAAATCTAACCCTTCTTCATTATGACAGTACTTCAGGTTTTTGAAGACAGCTGTGCTCTTTCCCCCATGGTCTCCTCTTCTCCCTGGTAATATGCCCAATTCCATAATCTATGCCCCTTACCTTATGGTGTCAACTCTCTTTGCTGTTAGCTGGCTCCAAGTTGCCTGTAGTTACGTGTTTACCAACTTGTCCGCCACAGGGAAGCACCCCCGACTTCTCTCCTGGCAGTTGTCATGCTTATTAGTGCAGCTGAGATGACATTGGAGGCTCCGATAGCCACATCACTTTGCTGACTCATTTTAACTGAAGTCATTTCCTTATTAAGGACAGAAACCGTGTATTCCTACCGTCCATTCTGTTGCATTTCGGTTGAAAGTTGAATACATAAATCTGATACTTGAACAATTATATTTTTTACCTTAATTTTATCTCTTGAATTTCATCTTGTTAGAGAGGATCTTTTTGTGAATTCTAATAATCATAACATTACATATCCAATATCCTTCCCCACTTTTTGTCAATGCAAGTGCATGCCATGAATGAAATTATGCAATAGGGTTAGATAAAAATATCTGTAATAATATATATTTATTGAAAATTAAACATATGCCAGGTATCATAGCTTAGCATTTCCATGTACATTCTAGATAGTCCACACAACATATTAGTCAATAACCTTGCCTTACACATGAGCCACTGAATCAGGTATAGGTTCCTGAGGGCTGCCTCTGGAAAGATTTCTTCCAGCTGATATTAATTCACTCACTAGTCTTTCAACTAGTTACTAACAAATAAACTTACTTGTACTAAAATCTAACTCATAAATCTGTTATATAAGATAACAGTCTCATAAACTCCTTTTTATTTGTCTTTATGATTTCCCAGATTACTTTAATGACATATAACCATTGAGAAATTATGGAAAATATAGAAAGTTATAAAGAAAAAAATAATCACCATGAATCTTACCATCTAGAAATTACCACTGTTAACTTTAAAATATTTATTAGTCATTTTTTTTTTTTTTTACATTTATACATAATCTCATGGGTCATCTTACCAATTCTTCCCTAGTTACAAGTGCCCAATGCTTTCAGAAGGCAGCATTTTGGGCTGCCTTTCAAAAAGACCCGTATATAAGTGAGAATATTAGCCTATCTAATAATAGACAAGGATTGAAATTAACCGTACCTCCGCTACGCTTCCCATTGGCTAATTAGCAAAATATGCAAATTAACCGCCAACAAAGATGGTGGCCGGCAGCCACGCAGCTGAAGTGAACAAGAGGCTTGCTTGTTCCAGTGATGGAGGAAGCCAAGGTTCCCTGCCTGCCACGGCCTACCTCTGAGCTCTGAAAGCAACAACGTTTCAATTATAAAAGCTAAACAAACCCCAGATACCTGCTTTCAGCAGGTCGTGGCCTCGGAGCTGGAGTGGCAACAAAGTTTCAATTATAGAAGGTAAATAAATCCCAGAATAAAAAAAAAAGAAAATAGGAGAGGCTGGGAGCTTCAGTCGCTGGTGGGCTTGGCCAGCCTGAAAACCCTCAGCCCCTCATCCAGACTGGCCAGGCACCCCAGTGGGGATCCCCACCCTAAAGGGGGTGTGGCCAGCCTGAAAACAGCCATCAGCCCCTCATCCAGGCTGGCCAGGCACCCCAGTGGGGACTCCCAACCTGAAGGGGGTGTGACCAGCTGCAAACAGCCATTAGCCCCTCACCCAGGCTGGCCAGGCACCCAAGTGGGACCCCTACCCTGATCCAGGACACCCTTCAGGGCAAACCTGCCAGCCCCCACCCATGCCTCTATCCTATATAGTAAAAGGGTAATATTCAAACTGACCCTAATAGCAAAAAGACTGGGAATGACTGGTCACTATGACACACACTGACCACCGGGGGGCAGATGCTCAATGCAGGAGCTGCCCTCTGGTGGTCAGTGCATTCCCACAGGGGGAGCTCTGCTCAGCCACAAGCAAGGCTGATGGCTGCCAGTACAGCGGTGGTGGTGGGAGCCTCTCCTGCCTCCTCAGCAGCACTAAGGATATCCGACTGCAGCTTAGGTCTGCTCCCCGCTGGCAAGTGGACATCTTCCGAGGGCTGCCGGGCCGCCAGAGGGATGTCTGATTGCCAGCTTAGGCCCAATCCCCCTGGGCAGGCCTAAGCCAGCAGGTGGTCATCCCCTGAGGGGTCCAAGACTGCAAGAGGGCATAGGCCGGGCTGAGGGACCTTCCCCCTACCCCCCCCCTCCCCGTGCACAAATTTTTGTGCACCGGGCCTCTACTTAGTTAATAAGAGTGATTATTTGTCCTTTTAATATTTATGTTACTGGATCCCTCCAGCTTTTTTTTAAAATAGTAAATTTGCAATGAGGAATAATATATCTCTTATATTATTCATATGTAATGATGGCTTGTGAAATTGAGTGATATAGAATAATTGGTAATGTGTGTGAATCTGTATACAATTTTATTTTTAAAATATATATCTTTGTTTATTAATGACCATATGCCTTACCATCCCTAAATGAGGTTCTAAGGACTAGGACCTCAGTTTCTCACCATCCTTCTAACCACTGCTCTTTCCATTATACGCTGTCTCTCTTGATCTATAAGAATTGGGACTTTAGGGTTTTTCTTGAGAAATAAGAATTTGATTCAAGAAACCATAATAGGACTTAAAGGAGAGAAATAACAGGCCCAAAGGGGCATGTTAGAAGAGAGTTTGGCAACACTGGGAAAATGAGAAGAGAGCTAATGATGGTAGAATCTGATGGTTCTGCAAGGTAGGCCTTTAATCTCAGGTGAGAGGTTAATAGTGCATGGAAAAAGAAGAGAAACATAAGTTTTGTTATTGTAAGAAGAGTCATCATGGTTTTTGATGGATGCATTGGATATATGCAAATAAAGACTAATAATTCATCACCTGTGTTGGCTATCACTCTCTATGACTACATTGAAATTTTGATCTTAAAGAAGCTTGGCATTTATATGTTAGGACCGTATTATGGCACCTATTTGATTGGCTGGACCAGCCCATTGGTGCTGTCTTTGTGAGGAGGCACTGTGAGGACTCGGGTGGGAGTATCTGGTTTGAATCTGGGTTCTGTTACTTACAGAGGCAGGTTGCCTGACCTCTCTGAGTCTCAGTTTATTCATCCATAAAATGGGGATGAGCGAGTGGCAGTGAGGATCAGCTGAAATAATAGACACAAAGTCCCTAACCTAGTAATTGACATGGAGAAGGTTCTCAACAAAAGCTAGAATCTCTGTCCCATCTCTCCTTTGTCATCTCTCCTCTGTGGCTGCTGCTGTCAGGAAGCTGACATCAAGGTGTGGGTGTGCTGTAAGTCAGGGAGTTCAAGATCCTTTATTATTTCCTTAGAGGAGAAAGTGTGGGCTCATGGTGTCATCTAATTATAATTTATTTATCCCTTTTTACACTCAGGATTCATTTCTGTTGTGGTTGCTGTTTTATTTATTCTGTACAGTTGCTAGAAATGAAAAGCAAGGAATCATGATTTGAAATTCAAATAATGACTTTCAGCAAGGGTTCTGCCAAAGACCTCCACTGTTGTGGATGTGCAGCCTAGGAGATGCGCTTTCTTAGAGTAGTCTGCGAGAATCCTGAACGAAAATATGAGAATCATAGTTTGACATATCCCTGTTTGCTTTCCACGAGAAGTAAAGGGCTATCTGTGGTCGCGACAGAGGTATCAGACCTCCGAATGGGGATTTTCCTGAGGACATCTAAAACGCCGCGTACGCACTGTGTGATCCAAAGTAAGTACCAGACAGGGGTGCTGAGAGAGCCGAAGAGGCAATGTGTAAATCACTTTCTGCAGCTTCAGGCACACACTCGACCAGGGGTGGGCAAACTTTTTGACTCGAGGGCCACAGTGGGTTCTTAAACTGGACCGGAGGGCCGGAACAAAAGCATGGATGGAGTGTTGGTGTGAACTAATATAAATGCAAAGTAAACATCATTACATAAAAGGGTACGGTCTTTCATTTCAATAGTTTTATTCATTTCAAATGGGCCGTAGTTTGCCCACGGCTGCACTAGATCCTCAGTAAATGCTTGTGTCTTTCTTTTCTCCCACTCTCTGAGACAAGAGTTCCTTTTCACTAACATATACACTTGTGGAACTGAGCTGTGTGCTGCTTGCTCATTAGAGTTTGATAGCCTTTCCTGGCCTTTGTGAACTGCTAACAGCAGATGAGGTATTGCTGCCTCTCAATGACTAACCTGATCTAGGTAGACTAAACATTTATGAATAAGTAGATTTTAGGAATTAGGAAAAACTTCATGTGGTAAATACTAGGTGTCTTTCCCCTGATACTTTAGTGTTTTGTGTGCGGGAGGTCATTTGGGAGACGTAGTTTTTCTTTTAAAAATATTTAAAGGAAAATAGAAGCAATCAAGCAAAATTCTTATTTCTTAAAGTTATTATACTTAGAATGAAAATACGGGAGTAGATGAGAGGAGATCTGGTAACAAGGCCAACAACAATTCCTGTGTCATTGAGTTTTACTCCTCTTGCAAATGGCCTGTGTAATTTTGCTTTGCCCTATCTCTCTTATAACAATAGTAATAAAAATAATAACAACAATTTTTACATTTTCCCAGCATTCCTAAGTTGACCCTGTTATTGAAGTATGATGTTTCAAAATTAAAGACAAGATTTTCATTAAAAAACATGAAATAAACATGTGCCATATATTTTAATTCAACTCATCTATATATAAAAGCCAAGTGACCGAAATGACCAGAACAACCGAAATGACCAGTCACTATGATGCGCACTGCAGCCGGCCAACCTCCTACGGCCCCTTCCCCGGGCCAGCCCGCCCTGATAGGCCCCAATTGGGGTGGGCCAGCTGGACCCCACCCATGCACAAATTCATGCACCGGGTCTCTAATATAATTCATAAGGTCTTAAAACTGATTCAAAGTGTCGTTGAGGATCTGGGTGTTTGTGACTACTTAATAAAGGGATTTTAGAGTAAGATTGCTGATTTAGATCCAAAACGGGTTAATGTCCCACAGGATCATAAGCTATAAACTTTTGAGGTTCAACTTTCCATTGAGCAGAAACTATTTTTATCTCTTACAGAAAAAATCTTCAGGTTAACCCCCATCTCTGTGGAGCTGTAAGTAGTCAGTCGATAGGAAGCCAATCAGAAGTGCAAGTCCAGCACTGCCCTAAAGGGGACGCCCAGGAATCTCTTTTGTCGCTTCCTAAGTTTTGGTGACTTTTCTCTGTCTTTGCATTGAAAGGAATCATTAAGACTTATTCATTTGTACAAGGTTATATTTTTGATTTTAGGAAGCAAATTAGCATAATGTGATATAAAACCTAGCCATAGAAAGTGCTGTGTGTGAGTATATGTTTTAATGCCCAAATGTTTACGTTTCATAGAAAAGTATTTGGTAATGCCATTGGGTGTGGGTATGTTGAGAAGGCAATGTTTGTGGGGCTTCTATTTTCTTGAATAAGTTGTGTTTTAGAAATTAGATATGGAAATATTGAATAATGTACCCAGTCGTGGCTCTCAGGATCCTCTTCTTTTTTTCTGAAGTAACTTTCTCCCCATTTTGGTTGCCTCTTTGGGTTTGTTTCTGTGTAGTGAATAGATCTGCTATGACTCCCCGTCTTTGTGGGGTTGCCTGATGTAGTAGTTTCTTGTGGGGTCCAGTGGTGCAGTCTCCTTGATCACCTGAGCTGGATACTCCAGGAATGTTTCATGTTTGGCCCTCATGCTGTAATTGAGACTTGCTTGCTATTGGTCCATTCATGTGTGGGATTGACCCTCAGGCTGGCTGACTGTGAGGATCAACCCCAGCCATAGCTTGTAATCTACTGTGCGGGTGCCGATGACCCCAAGTGGAGTTTACCTCAGCAGGTTTTGGTGCCATATCTCCCTCTGGATATGCCACTGGCAAAGCTTATTGGGCCCTGATCTGATACAGTCTGATGCTGGCCACGGGGTGCATTGGTTCTGGGTCTCTTGGGAGGAACTCTGGTGCAAGGCAATGGAAGACGCTGCCTGTGGAGTGCCCTTGGCAACCTGTTTGGAGCTACAAGTGATCCACAGTTTGTGGCTGCCTCTGCTGGGCCTGGGTGCATGTGGGAAGGACCAAGCTGTGCACCAAGGCCCGCTTTTACCAGCACTGGGCCAGGGGACAGGTCAGCAGCAAAAGTCCCATGATTATGTGCTGGGCCTTGGTTTATTTGTCTTTGTATTTCTGGATACCCAGTACTTAGCATGGGGCCTTGTGTAGCCCAGTGCCCCTTCGAGTATTTATTCAGTTGAAAGAAATATCATTGGAAGATGGTGGAGGCAAGCTTACCATATGCCTAACTCCAGTATCTCTTTTTTGTTTGTTTGTTTCCATTTTTTTATTGGGTCTCAATCAGCAAACTGAAATGAATGTCTTACAGGGGAGGTCTCTGTTGCCCCCCATCTTCTAGAGCAGCCATCCACTGACACCGTTTAGGAAGTGTCCATCGTCTGGACTATCTCTTCCAGCACCTCGACTTCCAGGGGAGTGACCTTTTCAGTGAGGACTGCAGTGGTCCCTTTCTCACAACTGTACCATCCAAACCTGGTCCCCTTCTTGTTGGGTACTGAGTACGGGTGGAGAAAGTCCAGCTTGCTCTTGCTGATGACACAGAGGTTAATGTTACTTCCAGACCCCAAGTCATTGAAGATGCCAGCTGCAATGGCCTCGCTCACCAGCTTCTTGGCTTCCTCCTCCTCCATATCTGGCCTAAACTTAACTTCAAACACAGCCATTGCTGCCAAGGAGCCAGAACCCATGGTGACATAAGGCAACTTATCAGTTGATCCATGAGGATAGATGCTGTAGAGGTGAGGTCCAGTAACGTCTACGCCCCCCAAAACTAGGGCTGCACCAATGTAACCTTGATACCTGAAAAGCATCTGCTTCAGCATCTGATTGGCTGTCACAACTCTGGGGAGGCAGCCAGTGGAGAGGGAGTGGAGCTCCAAGTTGGAAGAAATGAGCTGTGTTGTCATATCTGTGTTTGCAGCTGTCCCAGCACCACAACAATAAATGTTAGGAGATATGAAGTGTATCTTTGAACAGTTCTTGTCAGCAACAACCATCCCTTCAGATGCCCTTGTATCTGCTCCAAGTACTATGCCATCCCTGTAGACCACCCCCTCGATGGTCGTGCCTGTTTTCCGGGCCTTGGGAAGCTTGTACCCTTTCTTTGCAAAATCGGCATTTCTGCGGCAGTTATCAAAACCTCCAGTATTTCTAAAACCATCCCTATGGAGTAGGTGAATACTGTAGTCAAATAACTTTGGTTCGCCGCTTAACAAAAATTTGAGCACCTATTATGTATCAGGTATTGTGCCAGATGCTTTGGACAAAAGGACAAGGAATAGCTTTTGTCTTTAAGTCTTGTGTCCTATTGGGGGAAACAGATACAGTATGTAAATAAACAAATTCAGCCTAGCATGACACTTGCTCAAGGTCACACAACCTGTGAGTGGTGGGCCTGTAATTGAAATCCAAGTGTGTTCAGCTCCAAAGCCACCAAGCCAAGATGCTTCCAGAACCAAAAAACTAGCTAGGCTGCGAGTGAATTCTCAGAGGAGCAAAACAGCAGCTTTCCTCTATTATTTGAAACCATTATTAAATCAAACCACTTTGTTGTATTTGCAAATTAGGTCCTTCAGAAGCTTGGAAAAGCTGATGAGACAAAAGACGAACAGTTTGAAGAATATGTACAGAACTTCAAACGGCAAGAGGTGAGTGCATTTATCTAGTTTCTGGGGTGGAAATGGGTGGACAGTGTTTGTGGTTTAGCATGTAGCTAACATGCTTTAAGGTTGAAGAAAGACCTTCACTGGGTTTGGTGTTAACCGAGGGTAAAGCTTGTCGTTCTGTAAGACTCGCCTGTGGAGGATGAAGGAAGGGGAAGTAGGCACTGCAGAGAGATTTGTTTCTTCTCAGGAGAATCTCAGGAGATTAAGACGTCGCTTCTCTGGAGCTTTTTAATATAGTTTATTGATTTATAGGAAAGATAATGTTTCTGGTGATTTATATTCCACTAACTATTAGCAGTAGTTAGATACTTTTGGCAAAATTACTTTAATTGCTGCCTGCTTCAAGATCATGCATTCTCAGTGGGGAGTATATCTCCCCCACGAGGGTGAAAATTGGTTCTTGGTGGATGAAAAAATTGTACTGGTTTTATGTGTATATATTACATAACCATATTTATAGTGTATCTGTGGTATTAAAATTTCATGGGGCGGCTGCGGGGGGGGGGGGGGGGTTGACATTAGAAAAATGTCGTAAAAAGCTCATCAGAGGAGGCCATGATGGAAAAAGGTTGAGAAACACGATTTGTGATACTTGTTCCTTTAATGGGCTGCTATGTGTTTAACAGACACATGAATAAAGGCACAGTTTTTAAAATTATTTGTTTATCTCTCTAAGGCTTGGGTAATTGATTAGCATATCACTCTTTAGAGATCATGCATGAGGGTCAGGGAGAGGGAAGATACAGGTGGGGTCTCTGCGGTTTGAAGCTTCAAATCTAGAGTTCATTCTAGAGGTGAGAAGAAAGCTGGGCCATAAGAGGCTTTCCAGGCCCTCTGGAAAATGTTTGGACATGGGACAATGTAAGGACATGGGTTTATGTTCCTGCTGTCATTGTAGCTACCAGTGTCCACAGAGGAAATTGTAAATATTAGGGTGTTGCTGTCCATGGTGCCAGATGCGGGGGGAGGGCAAAAATGTTCATTGAGGAACATTTATCTTTTATCCTCTTTACTCTTTTTGTTTCATTCCATCTACAAGAATATCTCCTCAGTTATGGCCTGTATACATTAAAAGCTTTAGTTGTGTCTAACTAAAAGGTGATCCAAATTACTGATGTTCCAGGCAGCACTGTTGTGCCACTTCCTAGGAAGCCATTAGGAATTCACTTCTAGTGGAAGCTCTTTTTGTTATTGCTCTGAAGGTTTCCTTTCATCTATTCTATCCTATTCCCTATTTTTAATTGTATTTTACTTTACTTAACTACATTAACCAACATGCCAACAGGGATTAATCCCTCCGCATTCATTTAGAGACCAATTCCATGTATCTTCCACTTCTCCCTGTGAAGTGAGCTTATTAGCTGAGTTTGGATGTTCCTCTCTAAATGGTCCCCAGATTGACTGCACCGTTCTGGCAATGGGATGCAGAGAATTAGGCATATCGCTCATCCAAGCCTAGGAGACCGTCTGAAGTGTTGTGAACATCTGCATAGACGAGTTGCAATTGAAGCTCAGATTTGCATCAATATTGTTGGTTCCCATTGCCTGTGATTCTCATATGTCACCCTGTAAGCCCCATGGCTGATTTTGCATTAGAGCTGCCATCTAAGTGATGACAATGTGTTATAAGGAATGTCTTATGGTGACAGACTGAGATCTGGAGCCAGACATATTTTAAGGGACTTTTTGGTCGCCTCATACTAGAGCTACATACTAGAGTGTCTGTCAACACATTTAGTCTCAATTAAGTGATAGAAACAGTGCAAAATTATAGGAGAGGTTTCCACATAACTATCGGAATTACTTGGAGGACTTTTAAATATACTGATTCCTGGGCCCCACTCCAGACTTCTGAATCGGCTCACAAATTTGACTTGTGTCTCTAAAGAGCTCTCGTATAAGGTTAACAATTTGAATGTAAACCTGAAATTATACTGATATAGTAGAGATAATGACATCCTTAATTGCACATCTAATATGTTTCTAAACCTGGACAATTATAAGAATCTTCTAAGGAGCCTTAAAAATTTGCAAATTTCAAAGCCACACCTGAATGGCTTATATAAAATAAAAGCAGCAATGAAGTATTTTTATTCTGAAGACTTTCCATAAGTAGGCATTGGCATTTATAATGTGCTTTGTACACTGTTCTACTCGATTCTCCTAGCAATCCGTAATTGTAATTCTGCTTTATGCATAAGAAAACCAAGTATTGTTACAAAAACTTTTATTTTGAGAATGATCTTGATTATTCTTTTGGCCATGGCATTCATTGCTTTCTTATTTCCTCACAGTAATGTTATGACATTGGCTTGATTTTTCTCATATCCATTGTTAAGTGGTTCTTATATATCTGCATAAATTATTTCTTTGTACTCTAAGATCTTCTGTTCCTGCAATATTTAAAGATATAAACACAAACTTTCTGGAAATGTAACTGTGTATGTGAGACTTAGAAGTATAAATGAAACACAAGGGGACATTCTAAGATTCCAATTAACTTGTTTTGGGGCGGTTTTGTACATTTCTCATGAAAATATTCCTTTGTAACATGACACGTAGCAGAACTTAGTTAAGCTTTTATGAAACACCCACTCTTTGCACAGTTTATCACTTAAAAAGTACCAGATAGACAGAGCCATCCAACATTCATTGAATGTGCACTGTGTCTGGTACTTTACGTGGACTGTCCCCCCTGACCTTCATGAGAGCCCCAGGAAGTGAGTAATGTTATCATCTTCATTTTACCGATGAGGAACCAGAGGTCCAGAGCAGTTAAGTGTGGCCCAAAGTTGCTCAGTTAGAGGTAGCAGAGCTCCTATTTTAAAGCCAGGCAGTGCAGCCCCACAGCCCACTGACTTCGCCACTGTGCGCCATGCGTCACGTGTTAACATACTCTAGAATCATGACAAAGAGTGAACAATTGGTAGTTTTGTTTATAGAGTAGAACTGCATCATGAGAGCACAGAGAATGCCTTTGGTTAAATTATTCTCATTGATGGGCAGTTGATTCCACCGGGACAGTCTCATGCGTCCACAGTTGGCATCCATCCCTTTAAAGACTGGGGCATAGAGGACAGTGGTCAAGCATACGGGCTCTTGAGGCAGATTATGGGATTTAAATATCCCAGACTGCCCAGGCTTGCCATCTGCTAGATGCATGACCTTTGGGCATATTTCTTAGCCTCTGTGCCTCAGTTTCTCATGTGTAAGAGTGTGCCAACATGGGAGAGTTATTGGGAGAATGATGGGTTAATAGACCTTTGAGACTTAGGACAGTCTCTGGAACAAAGGGACCACTTAGTGTTAGACTTTATTGCTGTATTAAAGGTTTGCTTTGAGGACAGTGTTATGACTGAATTGTGTCTCTCCTAATTTTACCTATTGAAGTTGTAACTAACCTCCAGTACACCTCAGAATGTGACTGTATTTGGAAACAGGTCCAGTAAAGGGGAAATTAAGATCATATGAGGTCATATGGAAGGATTCTTCCCAATGAGACTGATGTTTTCATAAGAAGCAGGAGAGACATGGGGATGAACACATGCAGAAAAAGACCATGTGAGGACACAGGGAGGAGGAGGCTGTCTGCAAGCCAAGGAGAGAGACCTCAGGCAAAACCAAACCTGCCAATACTTGGTCTTGGACTTCTAGCCTCCAGAACTGTGAGGAAATAAATTTCTGTGTTTTGTTTTTTTTTCAGCCACCAAGTCTCTGGTATATTATTATAGCAGCCCTCATACACTAATACAGCATCATAAATGGCAGTTTCAGAAACATTTTGGCTGTTATATTATGACTGGAGTAATGAGAGGCAAGGCACTTCTTCCCTCCCAGTGATGCATCTATGAAGCTTGATGTAGCTGTTGTTTTTCTAGAACTTCCACATCCTGTCTCATTTGGACATGATAGAACATTGTCAATAGCGAGCTGGCATCCATATCCCCAGAAAGGGACATTGAACAGTATGCCTCAGGAAGAGTTACTGTTGGGGTGGAACACCTGTGCAGTTTGCCTTAATTTCTAGGTCAGTCTCTCCCCGACTATATTCAATTCTGTACTCTAGGTATTAAGGCAAAAGTTGAAAAGATTTTGTATAATTCCCCTAATGTACCTCATAAGTCAAGTCTCTTCATACACAATGAAAGGGGGAAAAATTGGAATGGCTCTTCAAGGGTCACAAACTCAATTGCCTAACGGCAATAAAGCATATCTTCAAATTGTATGCAGCCTGCATGGTGTGATGAGTTGAATGGTTCTAATGAGGCGGTTCCATCCCCTTGTACACACGCTGGGTTAGCTTTTCCAAAAGACAAGACTAGAGGTCTGTATAAACTCAAGGCTTAAGGGAAATACATGGAAAAATAGTACATATAACTACTAACGAGCTTTCTAATTTCGTTTTGGTGAAAGGTAGAAAGTATATTTTATTTGGCCTTCATATCACAGCTATACCTGGAGTTGATGACTCAGGGATAATTGGAAATTGGGTCGTGAAGCTTGGATAAAATTGTGAAAACTGAGATGTTCTCTTTGATATCCACTTCCCTCCCATGTACCAGCCCCTAATGCCATCCATCCAGGAATAAGATTTCAAAATCTTCTCTGATTTCCTATCTTATATCTTTTGCCTTAATGTGTACCAAAAAAATATTAAACATGGAGAAATTGTTTTTTGAAATCAGTGCTGGGTTCTGAAGGCAGCTCTTGTTTGCTATAAAGATCTCAAATCAAGAAAACAAAAAATGGAAATTTTAGAGAACCTGCTACTGTTACCTTTGAAGAAGTCTTGTCTTCCATTTCATGCACCTGAACTTGTGATAGGGAGAGCTCCATTTCCTGGTCAACCAAGAATGCCTGTAGTGTTCCGCAGACTCCTGTTGGCTTTGATCATAAGTGGATTCTGATATTACATATCATTAGTCATCTGCTAATCAAGGTGCTGATTATTGCTTCATTAAGTCTCATCTCCTTGACAATTTAATTTTCTTCTGAGCTTCAAATATAAGAAAGCAGTAGCATGGCTTTCAAGATTGAGTTGACCTGTCTGAACTCTGAGAAGTTGAGCCAATTTTAATTTAATATGTTACTTGGCCTTTTCAAGAGAAAAATGTCAGTATCGAGCAAAAATAATAATGGAACTACAGGACCTTCTGTCGGCTCAGGACCGCAGATGAGATGACTGTACTTTTCTTTGTGAAATCACCACTTTGTGAAGTTACATCTCCTCAGATCAAGTCTCATATATCTATTAGTACTGTTGGCTTTCTCCTTGAGCCCCTTTCCAAACGTCAGCTCACAGTTAGTTTCTGAGTTACAGGGGCAAGTTAATGAAAAAAATCGTCTGTATTGTATATGTTGTTGTTTTTCTCCTATGTTTTTCTTTTTATAGCAAAAATGATCTATAAATATAAATTATTACTACATTTACTATATTTTAACATGTCAATTCAACAACCTATTGCTTGTTTAATAAGCATTGATTACTTATTGCCTTAAAGTGATTTGCTAGCTCTGTATAACCTTATGAATAAAATCCATTGGATTTGATTTTGCAAGACAGGGCTGCAGTGTCATGAGCGTGGTAGTGTGTGAGCCTGGTGCCCCTGAATTTGTAGTGGTTGCTGCCCTGAGCTTAGTGTTTTAGAAAGTATTCATTCATTTTATGGATGGTGTCTACAATTCAGTCAAATTAATGCCTCAACTATGGCTTCTTTCTTCTGGGCAGCAGTGGCTGATCTAACAAGAGTATACCTCCTTTATTAGGCCCTACAGTTGTAGGCATAAAGCATTTATTAACACTAGCATATTTTAATGCATCAGAATTTAGTGTATCTAAATAATAAACAACTGGATTCATTAATTTTCACACATAATTTATTGCAGCCCTGTGTGTATGCCCAATGCTAGAGGTTTACCAGAGCTTTTCTGTGTGTCACAATCTATGGTAGCTCTTCTTACCAGCCAACTGGCTCACCTTGGAGAAAAATCTTCTACTCTTCTGTGCTCTTACCAGAATGCAATAGGAAACCTTGATGAGGTTGCATTTATAGCCAGTCCTTTGACACTACATAGATTAAATCTTTTAAGGTTGAATCACAGACATGTCTGGGCGCTGTCCAGGGTCCTCAAGGGAGCTGTCCTGAGCCCAGTAAGTTTGGGAACGAACAAATGAGATGTCCTGAGCCCAGCAAGTCAGGGAACTGCACCCCTTACTCCACCCCACCCCCACCTTTGCCCCAAGATACATACACTCATCATCATCATCTTCATCATCTTTTTTCATCATCAATAATTAAGGAATTGGTGCTACTGAGAACCAACCTGCTGTAAAAGAATCTGGAAACATTTAATTAGGTATGTAATGTGATTTATTTGTGTTCAGTAACAAAGATATCTGAATCCTCCCGTGATGATGTCCCTTCTGCATTCTTTCTCTGACTATTTAGTTAGGTTTTAAATTTCACCCTAATCCTTGGTGGGGATATCATGAGCAGTCCTCAGGAGGATAAGAAGAAAACAACAGCTTTGAGATACCACTCAGAAAAGGAATAAAGGGAATTTTTGACTGGAGGCAGTGCTTCTCGGACCTTCATAAGGTTTAAAACCATGTGTACTTTTTTGCATGCCTGTTAATTTTTGATATCTCCATGATGAAACCCAGCACGACTCTGGCTTGTTCTCCAGGATAGCTGGGAAGCAGGGAAGTAGGGAGACTGCTTCCTTCTCACTAGCTCTGCAAGAATGTGACACCCAAGGGAGGGAGCAGGTGGGAGCAGTTTTAATAAGGAGAGGAAAGCAGGCCTACTCCCTCGGGCTGTGTGGGAAGAAAGGGGCCTGGGGGACCATCTGGGCTGGAGAAGTAGTAGCTCCTGACATTGATAAATGATTCAGTTGAAAAGAAATAAACAAAGAACCTCTAACACCAGAGTAACATTATTATACTATTTGCCAGGGCAAGGGATTCTGTAGGTGGTGAATCCTTCTTGGATCTTGACAAAGAGGAGTATGAGTTGGGAATCAGACAACTGAATTATAATACACTCATTTGCTGTTATGTGGCTCTAAGCCCTGAGAATAGTGTGACCATGAGTCAGAATAATAATTTTATCTCACCTTGTAGAGGTAAGAAGGGAGAAAACAGGCATATAGTCTCAAGGATGTGAAATTTTGAGTCTCTTTCTTGCGCGCATGCGTGCAATATTCAAGGCTGCATTACCAAAGTGGTAATTTTCAGAGGGATTTGGAACAACTTCAGTGAAATAGCAGTGCTGTAAGAATTTATTTCAAACATAAAACGTCTTATAACTCACATAGAATGATGGTGTTAAGAAAACTTTATTGTGCAGTAGGTTCTGTGCAGGACTACTCTGCGGCATATTCTAGGAGGTGAACATTTCTCTCGAGAGTCTCTTACTTTTTCTGACTCAGATAAATATAAGTGCAATTTAATATGGTTATTACCAAATGATTTATGAACCTCCATACTCAGGGGGAAAATTACGAATTTTAATAATTAGAAAAAAAGAAAGTTATTTTACTCCTCACCTGAGGATATGTTTTTATTGATTGTGGAGAAAGGGAAGGAGAGAGAGAGAGAAAGAGAGAAACATCAATGTGATAGAGACATTGATTGGTCCACCCTCCCCCCCCATACATACCCCAACTGGGGATCAAACCCCCAACCTAGGTATGTGCCCTGATCTGGAATCCAACCAACAACCTTTTTTTGGTGTACAGGGATGCTCCATCCAAAAGAACCATCAGGCCAGGGCAGGAAGAAGGTTATTTAAATGAACTTAATTTTATCTACTTAAATTGCACTCATCTGTTGAAGCCATTATTGTATAATTTGAACTTTCTTCCACTCTTATAGCTAAAAAAATCTCTTCTTGGGATTCTTATTTCATTTAAAAAATGGTTATTGTTTCTTTGGGCTGGATGAATCATTCTCTTTCTTGTTCTGAAAGAAAAACCAGTGGTTTAATTGTGGGCATCATTGGACAGGCTTTATTCCTTCAATAGTTAGGAGAAGAATACCCTTCTCCACTACTCCTTTGCTATTTCCAGATATCCTGGACAATTGTGGTGACTTATGGCCATACCATAGTTGGCTTCGTATTACTTTCTGAGGGGAAAACATCCTTTTGGGTGAGAAGTGAGCCCTGTCTTAGCTCAGGGCCTCTCAGATTTTTCAGGGGAGGCCCATGGGCAGTGGTAGAGCAGAGGCCCCCAGCAGACAGCGGAGAGCAGGAGATGTCTGGGAAGTTCTGTTTTTCATCTCTATGCAGTTTTTTTTTCTACATCACAACAGGTGGCACAGTGGTTATAAAATAACGCTTTCTCCCCATTTGCTCCCCTTCAGCCTCAATAAATTGTTGTCCCAGAGAGATGCTGTAGGTTTATTTTGTGGCTGCATGCGCCCTAGGCAAGCCATGTAGTACCCCCAAGGTCTACACTTAACCACTTAGAGAAATGTGGCCTTAGCAGCGGTTCTCAACCTGTGGGTCGCGACCATCGGAAAACACATATAGCATATCAGATATTTGCATGGCGATTCATAACAGTAGCAACATTACAGTTATGAAGTAGCAATGAAAATAATTTTATGGTTGGGGGTCACCACAACATGAGGAACTGTATTAAAGGGTCGCGGTATTAGGAAGGTTGAGGACCACTGCCTTCGGGGATCCCAACCCTATTTAAATCCCAATTGTACCTTTTAGGGCTTTAGACTTCCAGTTGGTCTGGATCTGTCCAGGTAAATCACATATCTAATTACAGATACTAATATCTCTAAATGATTTGCCGTCTGTTGTGACAAATGGTTCTGGGTCTTGCTGTCCTCTCTCCGAACCATTCTTCCTCTTTCCATCACTTGACCAGCACTAGAGCTTCAATTTGCTAAGCCATCCACTTTATCTTTGATCTTCCCAATTTGATTTCCTTTCTGAAATGTTTTTGTAAATGCCTTTAGTGCTCTTCTGCTCGCTCATTCCATTGGCTTTTTTTTTTTTTCCTGTTAGATTTCAACCTCCATCTTTCAGCATTTCCACTGTTGATGGCGAACCATTGTATCAGGTTGTTTGGGTAGGTTATGCTATAGTAGCAATACCTCTGTGGCTTTGAACAACAGATGTTTATTTCTCACTTATGAAAATGTGAAGGGTAGATGCGCCTCATGTTTCCTTTGCTCTATGACCCATGATGGAGAAGTAACCCCTCTCTGGAATAGACCGGGGCTCTCGGTAGGCAAAGAGGTGGTAAGACTATGATGCTCAGAAGCCACACGCCACTTCCCCTCACATGGCAAGTCCCACAGCCAAGTTTGATATTAATGGGGAAGAATGTAGAATCCTCCCCCAAAACAGATCTGGAAGAAAGATGCAGTGTAGATGTGACAAGAATAAAATATCCCAGAGCCATTGCTTTTCAAAATTTTATGTATTCAGAATCTAGCACAGTGCCCGTCACATCATAGATATTTAGTAGCAGAAAGACCTGTTTCTTTCTTCCCCAAATTCTGACTTTTTGTAGTGATGTTGCAGACCTTGGCCTGACTCTTTCATTATCTTTACAAGTGTTTATCATCAGCATTTTCTCTTTCTTCTCCTCATCCTTTCTCTACAGGTTCCCACTACACTTTGATGTTTTGGAAATCCAACCTGGGTTGTTGTTGTTATTATTATTATTGTCTAGCTCAGTGATGGCGAACCTTTTGAGCTCGGCGTGTCAGCATTTTGAAAAACCCTAACTTAACTCTGGTGTTGTGTCACATATAGAAATTTTTTGATATTTGCAACCATAGTAAAACAACGACATATTTTTGATATTTATTTTATATATTTAAATGCCATTTAACAAAGAAAAATCAACCAAAAAAATGAGTTCACGTGTCATAGGTTTGCCATCACTGGGGTAGCTCATGGCAATTTGCCTTCACACTACATTTCTAAATGGCTCAGCAAGACAAGGGAAATCTAGAGTTTTTATTTTAAACCATTTTGAGAGATGAGAAAGGGAGTCAGTTGTTTAGAACTTTGATGATTACTGCTTGGGCATCCTGAATAGAACCATTCTGGTTGAAGTTCATTATGAATTAACCCTAAGCTTTTATCTGGTAGTACCTGGATTTACAGAGCTGACAGAAATAGCTAGCGCTTAATGCAGAAAAAGAAAACCTCACCTGAGCTTTACATATATTTCATAAAAATAATGTCACTATATCTGTACTGTATTAGGAAAATATACTTTTATAGAATCCCTTTGGGGGACCAGCATAGTATTAAACCAGGCATGTGGAACCTTTATTCTGCCAAGGGCCATTTGGATATTTATAACATCACTTGCAGGTCATACAAAATTACCAATTTAAAAATTAGCCTGCTATATTTGGTCAGACATTTAATTAACTCATCTCTAATGCCTTGGCAGAGCCAGACCAAGTGATTTTGTGGGCCTTATGTGGCCTGTGGACGTTCCCCACCCCTGTCTTAAACACTTCTTTTCAGAGTTTCTTTGTATTCATCACTACCTTTAAATTTGATGAATATTTTTCTTTGCTTTGTCCTCTAAACATTTTGCATGGCTGTTGCAGAGCTAAATGTAATCTACTTTGAAGTTTTCTATTTAGATATTTTACTTCCCCTACTAGATAATAATTCACTGAAGGAAGTAGGTATTTTCCCTTCATCCCTCCCTGCTTTTTAGTAAATACTAACAAATAATTGTTTATTTATTTATGACTATTAGTGTTGCTATGTTATTAACTACATTATTAACGATCAAGTTAGAGTTATAATATAGATGCTATATTATTAATTATCAAGGTGGAGTCATTCAGTATACTAGCTCTCTGAAATTTTGTTAAATAATTATGCAATTAAAGTACACATACTTTTATATTTTCAGGTGTAGTGAAAGCACACACTGTGGATGCCAGACATATGCCCCAGCACCTACCTTTTCTGAGCCCACTAGATCTAGTTGCAACTGCCAGCAAGGGAAACTTTTTGCCTGAGGATTTTTTCTGGTAACTGGAGACCTCTCTGCCCTTGTGTGGACATATTGGGGGAATCATGTCCCAGGAGCAGTTCTCGACCAATGACTGTCAGGAGCTGATGGATGAATGCCCGAGCTTCTCTGCCCCTCACTGAGGATATCTAGAGGGTTTGACACTGTCTCCCAGAATTCCCCAGGGGGACTAAGGCCACGGGGTAACTTGCCTGATATTGCACCTGCGATGGCTCTCTTCCCTCCCCTCTTCACGTCTCCCATCCAAGTACTAACCAGGCCCGACCCTGCTTAGATCAGACGAGACCAGGCGCGTTCAGGGTGGTATGGCCGTCGACCCTCTTCACTTCTCCATGCCCCTGTTGGCATTTCCTGGGTTAACTCCATATTCAACTACTTGCAATCTAATCCTAATCTCAGAGTCGCAGAGTTTCTAAGGGTAATCCAAAACAAAACTAAGATTCATATGTCAAAATTTACATTTTACCCATTTCTCTATTCTGATTATGTCCAAAAGAAATATAATGCAAACCACATATGTAATTTAAATTGTTCTAGTGTCCACATTTTAAAAAGTGAACAGAAATAGGTGAAATTAATTTTAATACCCCAATTGTTTAACTCCGTGTATCCAAAATATTGTTTTAACACACAATTAATATAAAACATATTAATGACTTTTTTGTATAAAGTCCCTAAAATCAGGTGTGGATTTTACACTTATAATGCATCTCCATTCAGACTAGTCATGTTGCAAGCACTGAGCAGCCACATGTAGCTAGTGGCTATCATATTGGACAGTGGTGATCAATTTCCAACTGTTATAACCATGTGTCAAAACTTAGAGACTCGCCGAAACCGGTTTGGCTCAGTGGATAGAGCGTCGGCCTGCGGACTGAAGGGTCCCGGGTTCGATTCCGGTCAAGGGCATGTACCTGGGTTGCGGGCACATCTTCAGTAGGAGATGTGCAGGAGGCAGCTGATCGATGTTTCTCTCTCATCGATGTTTCTAACTCTCTATCTCTCTCCCTTCCTCTCTGTAAAAAATCAATAAAATATATTTTTTAAAAAACAAAAAAACAAAACAAAAAAAACCCCCAAAAACTTAGAGACTTGCTAGCTCTTGAATATGTAAGAACCTTATGGTGGGCCACAGTTTCCATTCTTAGAAAAATTGTGCTTGCTTTGTCCTTTTCTTTTAAACTGAATGAAATATCTGTAAATATCTAGACTTATAGGCATCCTGTTTAATCTGTGTCCACATATTTTTAATATGGTTTTATTGAGTTTAAGAGAGAGAAAGGAAGGGAGAGGGATAGAGAGATAGAAACATCTATGAGAGAGAAACATCATCCATTGGCTGCCTCCTGCATGCCCCCTACTGGGGATCGAGCCTGCAACTCTGGCATGTGCCCTGACCGGCAATGGAACCAGAGACCGCTTCATTCCTGGGTCGACGTTCAACCCCTGGGCCACAGCAGCTGGGCTCTACATATTTATGTTCCTTCAAGAATGAGCCCCTGGCAATAATAATTCCGACGCTTACTGTTTTGTACATGTTCCAGTGCAGAATACAGACAAATGGCTCAGCATCTCTTTGTGTTTTTCAGGCCGAGGGTACCAGACTTCAGCGGGAACTCCGAGGGTACTTAGCAGCTATCAAAGGTAACGTGTGTGCGTTGTTTATGGAATGTTACAAGCACAGGTTGTTCTTGGAATTCACGAGTGACAAGATTGAGTGTTAATTACACCACCATTTGGCTTTCTGGCAAGATGGCACTTGATCACAGGTGTTCCAATCCACCCACTCCCAAATCCCCACTGGAGTGATCATCAGAATATGCAAAGAAAAAAAAATACAGGGTGTCCCCCAAAATGTATACACACTTTCACAGCTGATAGCTCCATTCTGAAACTGCAATGTATTTTAAGAAACGCTGCCTTTATAATTATTCAAAGTGTGTGTATGCATATTTGGGGACACTCTATATGTCTGCCCTGATGCTGGAAACTAGAAATAAGTGCCTCCCACATGCAAGAGATTTCTAGGAAGAGTTGTGAGAGCAAGCTCGAGAGCTTGTTTAAGAAAAGCTGCAGCTGGTTTATATCCTGAGCGAGAGCATGTCCCAGGACAGTGGTCGGCAAACTGTGGCTCGCAAGCCACATGCGACTCTTTGGCCCCTTGAGTGTGGCTCTTCCACAAAATACCACGTGCGGGCACGCAGGTACAGTGCGATTGAAACTTCGTGGCCCATGCGCAGAAGCCGGTATTTTGTGGAAGCAAGATATAAAGAGCCACAGTTGGCCGACCACTGTCGCAGGAGAACACTCACAGAGTCACACTTCAGCCCTCTAGTTCAGCGGTCACCAACCTTTCAGACCTCACGGACCACCAGTGGTCCACAGACCACCAGTTGGTGACCGCTGCTCTAGTTGAAAGGGGCAAGAATCGTGGCAGAGACAGGAGTGGAGAATTATCAGGAGTCACAACCCTGGACTGTCTGTGATGAGTGGGGACCAGCCACACCTGTACTCCTGCCACTGTATGGAGACAGAGGGGCGCTGGCATTGGTTTCTGCTTCAGCCATAAGAAGCAAAGAAATGAGGCCAGTGGTGGAGGGAGGAGAGAGCATTAGGGATGAGGGTTCCATTGCTTTCTGCCATGTGTCATCCAGTCCCAGCATGGGGTCAGATCGTAGTGTACCCATGGGTGTGATAGATCACAAGGCAGATTTTGAGATTAGTGGGGAGAGAATGGATTGTCTCACAAGGGGTCTTGGATAAACTGGCTAAACACTCAGAAAAAAGTGAGGTTCCCATCCTCATACTCTACTCCCTCCTTTTTAACTCCAAATATAGTAAAAATTTAAATACATGTACAAAGAGGTACCTCATACTCTACTCCCTCCTTTTTAACTCCAAATATAGTTAAAATTTAAATACATGTACAAAGAGGTATTCTAAAATAATAAAATAAGGTAAAATAAATAAAATAAAATAGACTTAGTCTCTAGTCTTGGGTGACAAGGTCTTTACCATGGTAACCCAAAGACAAAATCATAAAGGGAAAGATTGAGAAATTTAACCTTGTAAGTATATAAAACTGATATATCTATGTTTAAAAAATTATTTAGGCAACACACTTAATGAAAATGAACCAAAATATAAAGAGCTCAGTAAGTAAACTAAATGAAGATGAGTTGAAAGAATTATAGATGTATAAATAAAACCGAAAGGAAGGTGATTTTATTTTTCTTCCTAATGTTTAAAGACATTAAATAAAAATGAAAACATAATACCTAGCATCAGCAAAGTTGTAGGAGCAGACCCCTTTCAAGAGAGCAGTTTGGCAAAAGTCTTTTTTTTTAATTAATCCTCACCCAAGGATATTCTTTCCATTGATTTTTAGAGAGAGTGGAAGGGAGGGAGGAAGAGGGGGCAGAGAAAGGGAGGGAGAGATAGAGAGAGAGAGACATCAACATCAACTTGGGAGAGACACATTGACTGGTTGCCTCGCACACGCTGGGTATCAAACCTGCAAGCCAGGTAATGCCCTTGACTGGGAATTGAACCTGCAACCCTTTAGTGCATGGCATGATGCTTCAACTAACTGAGCCACCCAGCCATGGCTGACATTAGCCTTGGTTTACATTTGCAAAGAAGTAAAGCTCAGAGAATTTTACTCCCACAAACTTACAAACTTCATGATTAACTGCACTAAATAATTAACCTCAACTATTTTTATTAGAATAGTCCAGTCAGAAAATAGAAGGCACTCTATGAATTTCTTTAATTATTGGTTTAGGATTAGTTAGATAATATTTCAAACACAGAATTTTTTTCTGTTAGCTGGTTTTATAAAAGGTGGAAACATTTGTTGATTGAGTGAATTGGATCTCTTCCTCAAAATTTATATATCTTGGTCTAGTTTACCACTTTGTGGAGAATGCCGTTTAAGAAGACTGGCATAATTCTTTTCCTTAACGTGGTCTAGAAGGAAAGTCCCTTAGTGAAGGGTGAGCTCAGAGAGACACTGGGCGGATCATCAAAGCAACCTTTCACTCCACTGCTAATGGCCACGGCTCCAGAAGAGGGAGAAAGAACTTCTCTGTCCGCCCCCCCCCCGCCCCCTCCCCACCCCGCCATCGCCTTTCATTGACTGGATGATGTTGACAAATGGTACTCCACAAAAGAGACTCAGGTGTACATTACTTTGACCAAGATTGGCTAAAATGAATTTTTAAACAGGTTACTACAGAGTTTATCAGAACCCTTAACATATCAATGCAATTGCCAGAGGGCCTAATGGATTGGAGGCATTTCCCAGTTATTTGACTGTGGGATACTTTTTTCTTTTCAAAATCTTACAGTTAGAATTTCTTGGAGCACGTTGTGGGGTTTGGGGAACACGCTCAAAGATGAGGGTTATATGATAAGTAGATCACAATTTGCATTTTCAAAGTGCTTTCATGGCCAATTTTTCTGTTTTCACAGAAAGAAATCTAGCCACCTAATACTGCAGGCAGGATTAGAGAGGAACGAGATCGGGCCCTGGAGAGGTTATAAGATAAACCATCAGGTTATAAGATATACAAAGGAACCATCGTGGGAAAACCACCAAGTCTCTCATCTGTAAAGTCCTCCACTTACTCTTAGAAGCCCCCAAATCTCTACCCCTGGCATTCTGTGAAATTGGGTTAAGCTCTACTCATCATCACTTAGGTGGCATTCTTGGGCTTTTTAAGGCAGATCTTATGCTCTCATTCATTTTAGTAGCAACCATCACATTGAGCCTCACTTATGGGCCTGACACCGTTCTAGAGGATGGAGATGAGAGATGAACCAGACCCAGCCTGCTGTTGGGGAACCTGCAGGAGAGACGGGGAGAGAGTTGAATAAACAGAAAGGCAGATGTGCATCGTAATATGCATTTTAACAGAAGTCAGCATTGTGTGCTGTTCTGTGAAAAGGCTGCGTGTGCCAAGTGGCACCCAGATGCTGAAGGAGCCAAGAGACCCAAGAACCAGACAGACAAGTCCAGCTTGTCGATTTAGAGAATTTGTTAGGGAACTTACGTACTGAAATGGGTCCTGGGTGGTGGCAGGACATTCCTAGTTCTGCAACTTTCATCTTCTCTAGACCACCCTCTTATTCTGCCTTGAGATGGGGCTAGGTACTAGGAAAGGAGTGTGTGGGGTTAGGGTGAACTGATGAGGGAGATAACAGTGAGGCTCCTTGCCCCAGAGGAAGGAGTAATGGAAATTCTGAGACTAGCCCGAAACCACTGTACATATTCCAGAGTCTACTCAGGGGTCAAAGGTTAGGGCTCATTCCCTCAAAAATTAAGCTGGTGTATTAGATTCAAGAAATGGAGTCAGCTCTGTCCACATATGTGCCATCACAACAGAGGGCAGAGCCCCACTCTACTATCTGTGTAAGGGACAGGATGCCAGGTCAGGAATTGTCTTTCCTAGGAACTTACACTTGAATGGACCAAGAAAGAGAACATACCTGGTCATCAGGTTGTAAGATATACCAAAGATGCCGAGACCGGTCTGGCTCGGTGGATAGAGCGTCGGCCTGCGGACCGAGGGGTCCCGGGTTCGATTCCGGTCAGGGGCATGTACCTGGGTTGCGGGCACATCCCCAGTGGGAGATGTGCAGGAGGCGGCTGATCGATGTTTCTCTCTCGTCGATGTTTCTGACTCTCTATCTCTCTCCCTTCCTCTCTGTAAAAAATCAATAAAATATATTAAAAAAAAAAAAAGATATACCAAAGAAAGAGGTTGGTATTGGAAGGAGCATCATGTACAAAAGCTCCGGAAGCAGGAGGGAGCAGGGGCTCTTCAGGGAACAAGTAGATTAGTGAGGGGCAAGCAGGAAACAGCTGCATGAGACGTGGAAAGGTAGGCAGCATATGTACAAAGAGGTGCTAATGTATTACATTATATTGGGAGTTTATTCTGCCAGTGGGAGAAAAGAGTGTCGTTACATTATTATAGGCAAGGGAATGAGTGATGTGATCAGATTAGCATTTTAGAAAAATAATTGTTGTGGTTGTTTGGAATTCAGGCTAGAGGAAATGAAACTCCAAGGAAACGTAGAAGTCTAGCACAGTAAGAATAATAGCCAACATTTATTGAGCTCTTATGTGTGAGGCACTGACATAAGCTTTAACTGTTTAATTTCATGTGATTCTCACTGCAACCTGTGGCAAGTCCTATTATTGCTCAGTAATGTATGCTTTGGAAAAACGAGATTTAGGGTAGCTAGGTAATTTGCCTAAGATCGCACAGATGGTGTATGATGGAACCAAGATTTTAATAAAGACCGATTGATTGCAAATAATAATCTTAATTACTATGCCATACTGCCTCCAAAAGTAGTTTTTATGAAGGCTGGCATTTGACTGTTTGCAGTGTGTTAGGTACTTGCTCAACCGTTTGCGTGGATTATTTTATCTCATCTAAGTAAGAGATGATGAGTGCCTTTTGAAGGCTGTGGCAGTGGGCCTGGAAGGAAGGGACTTCATCTGAGAATCAGGCAGCACTGGCTTGTCTCGCTGACAAGTTCAGTAGGAGGATGAAAGGAAGAGGTCTTCCATGTTTCTAACTGGGACCACTGGGCACTATTCGTGAGGATGGGGAAGAGGAGGAGGAGCAGGTTTTGACAGGAAAGTTAGAGGTACTGGTATGACACCCAAGCGGGGACCTGAAGTGAGGACTCACTGGCATATGGGGAGGGGAGGAGACCAGACACAGGGATAATGAACACATAACATCTGTCTCTAAGTCAGCGGTTCTCAACCTATGGGTCACGACCCCTTTGGGGGTCGAACGACCCTTTCACAGGGGTCGCCTAAGACCATTGGAAAACACATATATAATTACATATTGTTTTAGTAATTAATCACTATGCTTTTATTATGTTCAATTTGTAACAATGAAAATACATCCTGCATATCAGATATTTACATTACGATTCATAACAGTAGCAAAATTACAGTTATGAAGTAGCAACGAAAATAATTTTATGGTTGGGGGTGACCACAACATGAAGAACTGTATTAAAGGGTCGCAGCATTAGGAAGGTTGAGAACCACTGCTCTAAACACTTCCTTTTACCTGAGGCAACCCCTGTTGTCTTAAACAACTCTTTTCTAAACAATGGGTAAAACTTAAACTATTTCAGATATTCTACTGGTGGTTTATAGCTGTTTTTGGTTATCATTTTAACTGATATTGTTTTTAACTAAAACATATACCCTTAGGCAGCTTAAGCAAAGAAGATTCAGGTAGCAGTGTAATCTATGCAACATATCTTTGATGATAAAGAGATTTGGTTGCAAATGTAAATAGAGATTGTTACAATAAATGCCTTGGAGAAAGTCCAAAATTCTGAAGAGAGGGAAGTGGTCCCTATCTAATAGTAAAACAGAATTCTTCTACGAAAATCACAAATCTTTTAAGAAAATGTTAGCTATTAGATATTATTAAATGTCACATAGCGTCTATTCTGCTTTAATGTCACCAAATTGGATTAAAGGAAACAGGTTTTAGCTTTTTTCCTCTTATGTCTGTCAGCAGAGTAAATTCCGAGTCCCTGAAATCCCCCTGTCAGTCTCTATGCTTCTTAAGAGCAAGGCGTGTGTCTTGTTCACTTGCACATCCATCCAGTACTTTGTATAGAGTGTTCTAGAAACAATTTCTATGTCAAAACAGATTCTTTCCAAATTGTCCATCATACTGAGCCACACAGCCATTAGTAGTTATTTTGGGCTGCTAGGCATATTTACTGCAACATTTTGCTTTTAACCTCAATGAGTAAGGTCATATGAACTTTATTTTAAGCTTACATTCACAGTTTTATTTTTACCACAAAGGTTATTTGTCCTGTGATACCATTACTCCCTTTTCTTCCTGCTAAGGCATTAATAACCTATCTAAATAGCTATTTATAAGGAAAAAACTTCAGAAGACTTGCACATCTAAACATGGGAGGGGGTCGGTCATCCAGGGACTAGTGTGGTCTGAACTGCAGGGGGACGTTGTTAGTGCAGACGCTTGTACTTAGGGAGGGCCGAGTGTGGAAACCTGAGAGCGTGGTGCTGCCACCTCACAATGACCACACGTACAGGAGAGAGCACCCGCACGCGCTGGGGACCGATGCAGCTGTCCGCATGATGTTTGGCTTTCCGCACCTTCAAGACTCTCGCTCCATCGGAGCCCCCGGGCACTGGAGTCGTCACTGTTTTCCCACCTCGCCTGCCTGGGCTTCCTCTCGTGTTAAGGTGTTTCCTCCTGTTGTAAAGGGCTCCTTCAACATGCTCAGGGATGTGCTTCATGGAGCAAGGCCTGGCCCTGGGTCACATTCCAGCCAGTAATGTGCAAAGGCCAAATAGGAATCACCTTTTCAGGGGGAGGGAAGTGGGGGCATTCTGTGCCTGGAGAGTGAAAAAGCACTAGGAACTACCAAATCACATACTGACTTTTATACATCCTGTGCAAGGACGTGCTTCTGTCATTTCAGACATCTTCTTCTGTTTTGTTTTTCCTCTCACGATGGAACCCAGAATGGACTCCCTAAAATCCAACCAGCATGCGGCTGAGTCTAGACGGCTGCAGCTTTCAGTTTAACGAAAACTTTTCTCTCTTTGATTCACTGGCATTAAGTTACGAGAGGTGTTTTTGCTTCCAATGACAGCACTCGACTGGCCTCTGCTCTCCCTCTGTCTAGCCCCTTTTCCTATCCCCTCGTGACAAAGGCCAAGAAGCCATCAGCCAGGTAACCCCTTCCGGCTGGTGCTGGAGAGGCACTTCTCCAAGTCTGCAGCCAAAGATGCCCCTTGTTTGTTCTCAGGCGGAGCTGTCTCCATGGCAACCCACACTTCACCTCCTTGTTTTGAAGGAGGGGTAGAGAAGGTTTGGTGATCATTTATATCACCATGTTGCACCTGGAAACTTTATATCTTTCTTATTATTAATAGTCAAATGTCTTTCTACTGAGGATTCTGACCCATAGAGTTAAAAATGTTCTGATTTAAAACAGTATATATAGATTTTAATAATATTGGGAAAAGTAAACCTTTTCTTTTCCCCTTTAAAAATTGTTAGGCCACTTAAACCAGTTTCAACGGTTATGTCCTAAAATTGTGTTGATTTTGCTTCTATCTGCTTCTAAAAAAAATGCTTTATTTCTTGTATTTAACGTCATTTAAATTAATTTCATTTTTAGGAGTCTGTAGTTTTATGGACAAGTATTCTAGGTGTCCTATTCATTTATGGTTCCATGCTGTTTAGCAAGTGACAGCACACATAATAGGACATATTTTTATTATTGTTGTTTTCAGAATAGGACACCTGGTTTATATTGTCAAGACCCGATATCTATCATTATCACGTAAATAACAGAAAATGCACACTATAGTCAGATAAGCCTTTTTTAAAAATATATATTTTATTGATTTTTTACAGAGAGGAAGGGAGAGAGAGTTAGAAGTATCGATGAGAGAGAAACATCGATCCGCTGCCTCCTGCACACCTCCTACTGGGGATGTGCCCGCAACCAAGGTACATGCCCTTGACCGGAATTGAACCTGGAACCCTCTAGTCCACAGGCCAACACTCTCCACTAAGCCAAACCAGTCAGGGCTAGTCAGAGAAGTCTTATAGACCCTCAAGCAAAGATATAATTACAGATGCAATTAGCAGTTGTGCCTCCACAATTTTTGCTTAAATGATTAACAAAGGTTTTCCTCTCACTTGGAAGGAGGAAGAAACTCCTCACCTGTTTCTATCTAATAGGAGTTGCTTTTCTCCAACACCAGGCATGCAAGAAGCCTCGATGAAGCTCACCGAGTCGCTGCACGAAGTCTATGAGCCTGATTGGTATGGGCGGGAAGATGTGAAGACGGTTGGTGAGGTAAGAGCCAGGATGGCCCCACACCGGAGGCCTCGGGGGGCTCCTGTGAGTCTCCCACCGAGTGCTGCTCACGCAGCCTGTTCCCCGGCCCCCTCTTACCACTTCTCAGCCTTAACCATGAGGGGACAGACTCCATGTACGTACACAGGTATGTAGCATCTCTGGGCTTCAGTATTCTCTTTTGTGCAACGGCAACAATGAGACTTTCCGCATACAGCTATTGTGAGAATCAGATGACATGCGTGTACGTGCATACGTATTTAACCCGGTGATTTTCAGTCGGTGTACCTCAACCGGTGTGCTGCAAGAATTTGGAAAACATGCAGTACCTGACCGTTTAGTCAGAAGCACTGACCCTTTTTCCTTAGACTGTCACAAAAATTAGCAACAGCCTACACAATAATAGCCACCCTGTGTGAATGAATCAAAATTATACCTATTTTTGTCAGATCAGCAAAAATATGTATTTTTGGTGTGCCACAGAAATTTTAGTAATTTATGTGTGCCAAAGATGAAACGGGTTGAAAATCACTGATTTAACCCAATGCCTATACATAGGAATAGTAGTAGGAATAATAATGATAATAATAATAATACCTACTATTCATTGTGTCTTTATCATAATTGGAAGGTGCTTTTCCATTATGACTGTAAATTTTCTTTTCTCTCTGTGGAAGCTTCAGCAATGGTTTATTGTTTGTTTGAAGTGGTTTCTGATTTCCTGGAAGGCTTTGGAAGCAGTCTACGTGAAATTCTTCACAGTCCCAAAGGTCGCCTGTGAAGAATGTGGGGATCTACATTCTTTTTTAAAAATATATTTTTATTGATTTTATAGAGAAAGAGAGAGGGAGAGAGAGAGATAGAAGCATCAATGCTGAGAGAGAATCATTGATCGGCTGCCTCCTGCACCCTGGGCATGTGCCCTGACTGGGAATTGAACCGTGACCTCCTGGTTCATAGGTCAATGCTCAACCACTGAGCTGGTTGGGGTCAACATTCTTTATAATTCAGCATCAGAAATTTGTTAATGAGCTAAACCTTTAAATAACCTATATTGTCATTTAGAACTGGTAGCCAAACAGCCTAGAAATTTTATTGTATTATTGAACAATCCACATTCTTTCTAGCATCTACTATCTGGGGACGTATTAGTTACCTAATTTTTTAGTTTCAGAATTTTTTGGAAGTTTAGTGAAAGGTATTCAATTATCTCTTTATTTCTCTCTCTCTCTCTTTTTTTTTCAGAAATGTGATGTGCTATGGGAAGACTTCCATCAAAAACTAGTGGATGGGTCCCTGCTGACACTGGATACCTATCTGGGCCAATTTCCTGACATAAAGGTATTTTACTCTGTGTCTATAAAGCAAAGAACCAAATGGTCCCAGGTGCTTATTGAAACATAGGCAGGAGGAGTCAAAGACAGTTGGTAACTTTTCATTTATTAATGAGATTTTTTATTCTGTCCTATCCATTTGAAATAAAATGTAGTTAGAAAATTCCATTTTCCCCTTTCGTTAACTGCTTCAGCTTTTCTCTACATAAGTCTTTTTAATCCTATAGCTATCAAGTCAGAAATCAGAGATTCCCACCAACTTTTAACCTTTTTTATTTTGAAAATGTTTTATTATATACCATTTGACAAGAATGTCCATTAGAATAAACAGCAGTTACAAAGACAGGAAAAATTTCATTGCAAATGTGAGGGCCAAGTCTGTTCTTTCTTTGTGAACTGTTTACTTCGCATGTGTCCATAGCACACCTGCATATTTTTTCTCTCTCTTGAAATTTCAGTTTCAAATTGAACGACATTTGACCCTTGAACAACATGGGATTTAGAGGTACTGACCCTCATGCAGTAAAAAATCCACATATAACTTTTGGTGCCCCCAAAACTCAACTACAGTTCACCTTGGGTATTCATAGGAGATTGTTTCCAGGACCTCTGAGGATACCAAAATTCATGGATGCTCAAGTGCCTTATGGTATATAAAACAGTGTTGAGCAGTGCATACAGACAGCTCTCTACTGTGAATTCAAAACTGTGGATTGAAAATACTGTTTTGATCTGTGTTTGGTTGAATCTGAAAATGTGAAACTGGAGGGTAAGAATAGCCAGCGTATATTTATTGACAAAATCTACGTATAAGTAAGTGACCTGTGCAGTTGCAATCTGTGTTGTTAAAGGGCCAGTTGTAATAGGATATAAGCATTTCAAATTCATTTGCATTTGGATCTAAAAATATCTTGTCTAAAACATTTGGCTTATGTGACACTTGGAGCCATTGAAAGGGAAATACACAGGTGAAGGTTTGAATATTGCAGATATGGAATTGATCCTGGAGGTAAAGATGGTTTGTAAACCATCTGGGTTGTATACAGCAAATGGTACCCTTAATAAGCTGTCCCGTTGCCTAAAATTGTTTTCCCTGATCAAAGAAGAGTGCCAGGTAAGACAGCCACATATTTTCCTTTCTCTAGGGTGAGAAGGCCATGAGCCAGCGTCCGTGGGCATCTGCAACTTCTTATTAGGTGACTTCTGATGGGAAATTCCATTCTTTTTAAAAATATATATATATATATATTTATTGATTCCAGAGAGGAAAGGAGAGGAAGAGAGAGATAGAAACATCAGTGATGAGCGAGAATCATTGTGAATCATTGACAGCTGCCTCCTGCACACCCCTTACTGGGGATTGAGCCTGCAACTGGGCATGTGCCCTTGACCAGAATCGAACCTGGGACCCTTCAGTCCACAGGCCAATGCTCTATCCACTGAGCCAAACCGGCTAGGGCAGTTCCATTCTTACCTGGCCTTCTTTGGAGCCATTGCCAAACACCAGGGAACCATCTGCAGTAATGTGTACTGGCCTTGGCCATGAAACATAGTGAAGCGTCTTGGCCAAAAGAGCCTTCATATCAATAAATTAGTTTTCTTGGGCCCACCCAGAATTCCTAACACTATTGGCCAACATCTCAAAAGTGTGTTTTGAGATACCAGGGGCACCCGTCAAGAACCCAAGTGGATCAGACTAGATACATTAGCCTTGTTGGCAAAATGTCACAGAGAACAATTCCAAATGATAGATTCTCAAGAAGTTATCATGACAGCAGCAGAAGGCTTTATTGAGCCATTGCCTAAATATGTCCAATTAAAAGGTAAATGTCAGACTTTTTAATTTGATAAAACATTAAAAAACTAAATTAAAAACATTTTTTCAATTCTGTAAGACTGCATGCACTAGCCTACAGGAAGCATATTTTTGGCTATCTTCAAATTATTTGATAATATTCAGATTTTATAGCATTTGTGAAGAAAATAGTCTCAGATCATTATCACACTTTAAAGTATCATTTACTGCATGGCAATTTAACCTCCATAAAAATAACCTCCCAATTAATTAGGAGAGGATAAAGGAAAATTTTGTCCTCCTACTTGAAATTTCCCAAGCAGCTTGTGACGATGTGTCTAAATTGTTCATATATATACTCATAGTATGACTTCGCAAAGCCAATGAAGGTAGTGACTGACTATAGAAGACACATAAGAAAAGTTGTTGAGTTTCACAGCAAAAATTTAGTGTCATCAAAAAAATGTGAAGAATCTCAGTTTTGCCCTAGCTGGTCTGGCTCAGTGATAAAGCGTCAGCCTGCAGACCAAAGGGTCCCGGGTTCGATTCCGGTCAAGGGCACTTACCTTGCTTGTAGGCTCCTCCCCAGCCGGGCCCTGGTCAGGCTCATGCAGGAGACAACCAATCGATGGGTTTCTCTCACATCGCTGTTCCTCTCTGTCTTTCCCTCTCTCTTCCACTCTCCCTAAGTCGGGGGGAAAGGGGGAGTCAATGGAAAAATATTCTTGGGTGAGGATTAACAACAACAAAAAAGAATCTTAATCTTAGTTGTTATGGTACTGCCCAGCAATAGTTATGTGGAAATTGGCCATATTTCAGAAGACAAGTGCACACAGAAGTACCTGCATTGCAATATGGAGATTAAAATAAAATCATGATGGACTATATCTTTTTAGTGTGTTCCATGTCAGAAAGATGAAGGACTCAGTAGCACTTTTACTTAGCAGTTCTTTTCTTGAGGTCATGCACAAAGATGATCCTCCAGTTACTGAAATGTCTTTACACTAGAGATTTGGGAATAATATCTGTGTTGATACGCTGAAGATAAATGAAATATATGTCATGGTTTTACCTGTATCATGGAACGAGGCTGAAACAATCTCTCTCTCTTGCTGTAGCATACACATAGAGTTTCAACCCAGATAGAAAATTGTGCAACCGTGTCCTATGACGAAGAGTTGAGGAAATAGCAATGTTTAACTTGGAAAGGAAACAATTTGGAATTGGAGGGGGGTGGATAGCTGTTTCTGATACTTGAAAGACTTTTCTTCTGTGAAAAGGAAGTTAGAAGTGGATATAGACTTGATTTCTTTAAAAAGTTAGTGGCAAGTGGTTATGGAATGAATGGGTTGTTAATGGAAAGGAGGATTATGATTAAAAATACTGAGTGGAGAATTTTCACAGCATGGAACACAGTTGACTTCCTTCCCTCCCATTAAAATCAACAGGCCATGTGTCTTAAAACTTCAGGCAAATTTCCAAATATTTACTGCAGCTCATCAGTGAGGTCTATGGAGTACCATTCATGAGGGGATATGTTTGACTTCTCCAACTGTGATTGGCAGGGCACCCAGTGTAATGGTTCTTATTATGCAGCATTAATGTCTGAAACCAATGTTGTAATAAGAGCCAGCTTGTCACTAACCCAGGCAGGCTTACAGCTGTGAGCAGTTATTGTAAAATGTAGTTTAGATTCTATCTAGCGACCAAGCATGAGCAACTAATTATATATTTACAGCATGGTGCCAAAATGAACCTCAAACTGGGGTAATTATAGAAATTTTTAAAATGCAGTAAAATACTTTTTTTTTTTTTTTTTTTTTTTTTTTTTTACTGCATAAGGTCAGTACACAGTGGGAAATCTAAAGAAATTTAGATTGGGTTGGATGGATAAAATAAGAATTGTATCATTTTCTATATAAAAGCTAAAGTGCATTAACTCGACCCTTACTTAGGAGATTCGGTTCTCTTTTTTCAAGTTTTCCAAGTATCAGATAGATAAGGAAATAAGATTGATTTGTTTTTCTAATGCAAAACTGTCTGCACCAAAATGAGGAATGGCCTTCAACATAGTCACTTCTACATGGTGAGTTGTACTCTGTAATTGACTTGTCGCACAAGAAAATAAGTCACATTATTTACTCCGCTTCTTGTTTTGAACAAAATCTAAGATGACCCAGTGCACTATTTCATCTTATTCCCAGGCTTAGAAGTAATTGAATTTTGGCTGCTTTCGAAAATCTAATTCATCTTCAGAGAATCAAGGTTTTGCTTCTTGGAGCAAAGTCCACAAAACAGGGCTTTATATAAGTTTGCCTGTAGTTACACAAGGCCACTGTTCCAAAGTGCCGGGGTCCAACCCCAGCAGGTCCAAGGGTTCCCAAAGGTGTGGACAGAGTCGGCGAAGAAGGAATGACACGGGGACAGTGTTCAGTTGATCAGCAACCTAGCCAGGATCTCTAGCCCGGATCTCCAGAGAGGTTCTGCTTCGGATCTCCAGTCTTGTATAAAACGTTCTGTGTAGGTTCTGTGCCTAGGCTCTGTCTCTCTTGGTCCTGTCTTCCAAGCCCTGTGTTCTCAGTTCTGTGTTCTAAATTCTGAGTGTTTCTGTCTTGTTACAACTGTATTTATACCAGTTGATTCAATCCTATCAATCTCTATTACAAAGGTTAGGGCGTTTCTTATCTCCATTCCAGGGAGAAAAGATTATGTAGTTTAAGCATGATTGTTCGTAGTTAAAGGGATTAATTACCCGCCTGGCACTTAGTTGAGGGGTTTTATTCCCTCCCTAACTCCAGGGGAAAATCCCTACCTGGGGATTCAACCTTTCTCGGAGAGGTGACCTTGGTTAAAACACAGCGCCAAGGGGAGCAAACATATTAAGAACCGTATGCTATATATGCCAGGTCCCTTGAAAAAGCAAGGATGGACCGGCTCCCGGCACCAAAGGACAGTTTTCCTTTGGATATAACAGATACTTGCTAAAGATGATTAGCTCTGTCATCCCATAGGCCATTGTATCCACCCTATTTTATTGAAGGACTCTTTTTACCCTGTCTGGGCTTATTCATCACATATCTTTAAGTGAATGTGGTATGTCAGCCATACCTTCCACTACTAACAACAGCTGGAAGTGGTAGGTACAGAGGGTAAAATGAAAGAGATTGGAATGAGAGAAACTTCCCCAACCCACCTCTCACCAGCCCTGCAGGGGGTGTAGAGGAATATCATAGGGTGACAGATGGTAATAATTGAATGATAGTCTGCCAGAGAAACATAGGAGCTGGTAGAAGAAGTTCTACCAAGAGTTGGGAGTAGGTCTGGGACTAAATGAGGCACGTGAGGCCATTAGGATTCAAAATGATTAGGAAGCACCTCTTCCTGGTTGGTGATCCCGCACTTACGTGATCCTGAGGGTGCGAGCCTCTTAAGATGTGTGCCCTAGGTGTCTCACTTGCCTCACCCTCCTCTAGGTACTGGTGGGTAGGGGAGCTGTTATCTAATTTATCATTTGGAACAGACTTCCTAAGCAATTCTGGACAAATTAGAGGTTAATATCTTCTCTTACGGGTTGTTATTCATTTCTTATGGGTCCTATTTCATAATTTTTTATTGAATGCTTCACAGCATATATAGAAAAGTAAAGATTGAAGTAATATTTATGTCTTTTTTGTCAGACTATTGGTGTGGGAGTTCAAATCAATGTAACTGTAACTTGAGCTGGGTTTGGCTTTTGTTGTCACTGTTGTTACTTTCAGTGCACTCTGGCTTTCAGAATCCTTTATGGCAGCGGTTCTCAACCTGTGGATCGCGACCCCTTTGGCGATCGAACGACCCTTTCATAGGAGTCGCCTAAGACCATCCTAAATATCAGATATTTACATTGCGATTCATAACAGTAGCAACATTACAGTTATGAAGTAGCAACGAAAATAATTTCATGGTTGGGTCACAACATGAGGAACTGTATTTAAAGGGCCAGAAGGTTGAGAACCACTGCTTTATGGGCTATATACTGCTTTGTGCTTGTGCAAACACCTATAATGTTTTCAGACTCTTAAGTTGAAGGCTAGTTTTTGCTTCTTTTTTGACTCACAAATTGTGGGCCGGTGGATGCCAGAGAGTTTTTCTCAGTGTTCCTGCTCCCCATCAGATTTAAGTTGTCTTTTTATGCCTGCATTGCAGAGGGCATGTGGTCTTTCCCTATGAACTTGTCTATCCTCCAGTGGTAGGCAACTATTGCTTGTTTTCAGTACTGGACTGGTAGTGGGAGCGGGGCTGTTTTCTGTTATACTCTCTTGTCCTTGTGTTAGTAGACTTTACCGTGTACCTGTGGTTGGTCTTGAGCAGTAGTTTTCTGCCTCTGCCCTTGTGAGAACCCCCCTCTGTCATATCTTGGACACAAGAAGATATATGTCTTTCCCACGTGGGTAGCCACTTACCCTCTGTGTAGCAGTTATCTCTACAGGCATTCTAGGGGCCAGAGGGGTTCTCTCCTGTCACCAGAGCAGATTGGTTTTGCTTCTACTTCTCAGAAGCAGCAGATCTGGCCTCTGCAGGCGAGAGGATCTGTTGCTATCTCCTCCAACAGCTTAAAGCGTTTGCTTTGTAAGAGGAAAAGGTCCGTGGAATCGGTTAGGGCTTTGTGTCTACCCCCAGCAGCCAGAGGTCCCCTCATTCTCCCCACACTGCAAGGGAGTTTCTTGTCCTCAACCTTCTGATACATCGAGTAGAGGCCCAAGGAAAGGGCTCCCCATAAATGCAATGTCCCCTTGTGTCTTGACACCCAACTATTCTAAACTACACGTTAGCCCCCACTAAGGCTTTGATGATTTGTTAAAATTTTAGTTGACCTCTTCCTACCCACTTGCATCTAGGAGACAGCTTTTACCTGTGCCCTGCCAAGGTGAAATGGCTCGCATGTCTCGTCTTTCATTGGAGGGACTGACTTGCCCCTCTTTAGAATTCAGATTACTTTATTGCCTTGTGACCTCAGGTCTCTGATAGAATCAAGAAAATTATGTCATTATGGATTATTCATATTTGTTCTTGTTTATGTTGGAGGGATATTCTTTGCAGCTCTCTGTGTCCTGAGGGCAGAAGTCTCTAGGAATCCATGTATTTTTTAAGCTCCTGAGGTGACTCCAGTGAACAAACAGATTGAGGAACATGTCTAAGAAAAAGGATTTTTATTCCTAAGTATCTACTTTAGAGAACTGCTTTATAAATATAGAATTGCTTTATAAATCTGCTTTGTAGAACTGCTGTTAGTGCGAGTGTAATTCGAATTATAAAGCTAATTCTACTATAGTCTCCTACTATTTTGAAAATAGAACATTTAAAGATTTAAAATACAGGCTAATCAAGTGAATAGGTTTACCTGCTTCTCTAAACCACTACTAGACTTTTTCTGGTCTTTGACTATAAATTCTGCTTTCCACTCCTCATGACAGATTTGATTTTTATCAGAAGGGAAGCTATTTACCTAATGGTTTTCACACAAATGATTGAAGGCAGTAGTCTGATTTCCAGGGGTCACTTATCTATTAAAATTCCAGTTCACCTTGATCTCCAGCTAAGATCTCAGCTACTCTGGACAAAGAAAGCATTTTAGCAGTAAAAAAAAAAATAAATTTAAAAATAAATATCTCACCGGGCCTCTTTCTTCATGCACATATTTTCCATCGGCAGAATCGCATCGCCAAGCGCAGCAGGAAGCTGGTTGACTATGACAGTGCCCGCCACCACCTGGAGGCTTTGCAGAGCTCCAAGAGGAAGGACGAGAGTCGAATCTCTAAGGTAGGGAGTGATCTTTCTGTTGAAACCATTCCATATTCTGTGACCTCTAGCAACTTTGCTTCTAAAAATGAAATATTTCATTTTTAAAGGATATTGGGATCAGGATGGAGTTTAAACTGAAACATGGTGCTTGTGGGCTGCTTTCCATAATTTTTAATTAAAGATAAGCTTTTTGATATTATTGTAGAGTTCTCATTGGTGACACGACTCATGCATTTTGATCAGAATAGACTTTGCCCCCAACAATGCTGTAAGATCAGAGAAAGTAGTGTGTTCCTGTACTTCTCTCTGTGTTTGTGCTCCACCCTGATGCTAAAGTGCAGATGCAGATAGGGAACTGAGTTTGAAAATCTCAGACATAACTTGTGATTGAGAGTACAGACATGTGCTAGATTTGCATAGCATTCATTTTCTTTTAGGAAACCCATTTTAGTAACTTTTACAGTATGTCATACATTTACAGATGCCACTTAATTGATGACACCTGATAACTACTCCCTTCTCTTCCAGTCTTGCTTCCTCCTATCTGCCTACACACAGCTGCCTGGTCTTCCTACAGCACATATTTAGATATGTTTCTCATTGCTTACGTCTTTTAATGGCTTCCATTGCCTGTAGAAAAAATTTAAATTGCTTAGCACAGCATGTGCAACCTTCTCTATTTGGTTGTGACTCATCCCTTTATCCTTATCAACTTCCATGAATTTTTTTCCTCTCCTCTCCCTTCTGTGCACACATCCTGAGCTAGAGGCTCCATGACCTACATATCAGTTCCTGAGCAGCCACAATAACAGCTGTTCTTCATGTGAGGCCTCAGAGGTACCAGCCACATGTTCAACACTTCATCCACGTCACCTTTCCTTAATACTCCCACTACCTGTCAGTGGGCATTACTACTTCCATTTTATGAATGAGGTAGCTGAGGTAAAAAGTGATAAGACAAATTCACAAGGTTAGTGCACTGAAATTCCAACCCAAGGAACTCTGTCTTTATGTATTGCAATGCTTTAGCCTCTCCCTTCTTCAAGATTCAGTTAAAAAAAAAATATTACCTTCTCTATGGAGCCTTTCTTTCCACCATCTTCCACAACAACATACTTCATAACATTTTACAAGTCCTGTCTTTCAATGTAATTTAGACTTCCCACTAGACTGCGGATTTCTTAGGGAAGCATCCATATTCGCATCCAGAGCAGTGTGTAACAGGCCATTAACAGATTTTTATAGAATGAATGAATCTGCCAGAGAATGTAAGAGCCCATTGTACTCAATTCAGTTTTCCTAAAACTTAATATTTCACATTTATTGAAAAAAAATATGTAGGTAATAAGCAGAGTGATTTTTCTTCTACCCAAAATGTTTTCAGGATTCCATAAAGCTATTCCTATTTTATATTAAACTAGTAGTGGCCTGGTGCATGAAATTTGTGCACTCGGGGGAGGAGGGGTTCCCAGCCTGGCCTGTGCCCTGTTACAGTGTGGGAGTCCCATGATCCATTGCCCCAAAGAGGTAGGCCCCGCCCACCCATCTGGGGCTCCTTGATGGATTGCCCCAAAGAGGTAGGCTGGAGCTGGGGGAGGCCTGCGGACCCCTGGGCCTGGCCACGGCGGAGGCCTGCGGACCCCTGATGCAGGCACGTGGAGAGGCCTCAGCCATGCCCCACCTGCCCTCCCCGATGCTGTGAGTCCCCGCCCACCCATGCCTGTTGCGCACGCAGCCTCCAGCTGATTGGTCGTTATGCGTGAGGGCACCCCGACCATTTGCATATTACCCTTTTATTAGTATAGATGATTAAGTTGAAATGGCTTATGTTATGTGATTTTTTTAGTGTAAACACATGTTATATGTCATTTCTAGGCAGAAGAGGAATTTCAGAAAGCACAGAAAGTGTTTGAAGAGTTTAACGTTGACTTGCAAGAGGAGTTACCCTCATTATGGTCAAGGTAAAGATGTTCTTGTACAGGTTGTACCTGTCCCTTTTAGAAGTTTAAGAACAGTGAATATACAGTGAATATGCCGTATCTTGTCCTTGTTGCCTGTGACAGTTCAGCGTTGTCAGTGGAAGTGTTCTATAGTCTACACTTTCCCATATGGGAGATACTTGCCACATGTGGCTGGCTGTTGAGTACTTGGAATGTAACTGAATTTTAAATTAAGCTTATTTAGGTTTGATTCACTTAGATTTAAATAACCTCACGTAGCTAGCAGTTGCCATATTGGATGTCACAGTTAAACCTTGATATAGTTATCAAGTGGAGACTCAAATCTCAATTAAAGGCATTAGGAGAATTTCCCTTAACCCTGAGTTTACAAGGATACCCTCTCACATAGCATTTACACTCAAGAAACTTATTCTAAGGAAATAAATGGTAAAGCTCTGCACATTTTAATTCATAGATCTTCATTAGGGTTTGGTTCATCATAGTGACATCTTAATGAAAATAAAACAGTACTCATCAATCAACTTCAGCTTACTCCTCCCATCTGCACCCACCTTCTGTTTAAATCAGACCTGCTCTTCAGGACAGCCTACATTTGTCTTCTCAAACAGATGTTCGCAGCTGGCACAGGGCTCCTTATTCCCCTCACCTCTCCAGTTCCTTTAGCTGTTTCTGTCTGATCTAGTTATTATTGATATTTAGTCATGTATGGCCTTTGTGATAACTTTAACAATTACACCCCATCTGGAAACCTGCTTCTTTCCCTTACCAGTATTAATGGAGCCTGTGTTCATTAATCAGTCTCCTCTAATGAGATTGTTAGTTCCTGGAGCCACCATATCCCACCACCAGGCATGTACCCAGTGTTGGATGAGCCCTTTGTTGAGTAATGGAAGGGAGGTATGAGGAATCACTGACTGGTTAACTGGGGTCCTGGAAAAGGGGTGCTGAGTTGTCACATAAAGTGCCCAAGAAGACTTCTCTGCCAACAATACAATGAGTCAGATCCCTCTGCATGGTTGTCGGCATCTGCAGTCTCTCCTCTCCCATGAGCTTTTGCCTTAGTTACTTTCTCAAATGCAGGTCCAGGCCCTCTCCTTTTCCCTATCGCAAACATGGCCAGAGGCCACAAATAACCATTGCCTGCAGATAAACATTGTGTTTTGCAGTCAGGAAGGTCCTCTGTCTCAGAGCACAGGTCTGCACCACCAGGCTCTGTCTCCTTGGCTTCTGGTCTGACTCTCTTTAGAACTTACTATTTCCCAAGCACCCTGTACCAGGGTTTTCTTTATCCTATCTAATAAAAGAGAAACATGGTAATTAGCGTACAACCACTACCCTTCCCATTGGCTAATCAGGGTAATATGCAAATTAACTGCCAGCCAAGATGGCGGCCAGCAGCCAGGCAGCTTAAAGTGAACATGAGGCTTGCTTGCTTCAGTGACGGAGGAATCCAACGTTCCCCACCTGCTGCTGCAGGCCTCTGAGCTGCAACTCTAAGCAACTATGTTACAAATATAGAAGCTAAACAAAACCCCAGAAACCTGCTTTAGTCCGTTGGGCTTCAGCCAGTAGGATCGCAACATTGTTTCAAATACAGAAGGTAAACAAAGGCCAGAAACCTGCTTTCAGCAGCAGAGGCCTAAGAGCTGGAGCCAAGCCTCAAAGCTAAAGCTGGCCCAGAATAAAAAAAAAAAAGAAAAAAAGGAGCAGTTGGGAGTTTCAGTCACTCGCCAGCCTGAAAACAGCCCTCAGCCCCTCACCCAGACTGTCCAGGCACCCCAGTGGGGACCCCCACCCTGAAGGGTGTGTGACCAGCTGCAAACAGCCATCATCCCCTCACCCAGGCTGTCCAGGCACCCCAGTGGGGACCCCCACCCTGATCCAGGACACCCTTCAGGGCAAACCAGCTGGCCCCCACCCGTGCACCGGGCCTCTATCCTATATAGTAAAAGGGTAATATGCCTCCCAGCACCAGGATCAGCGGAGCCGCGAGGCCTCCCGGCACCAGGATCAGCGTGACAGGGGGCAGCGCCCAAACCCCCTGATCACCCTGCGGCTCTGTGTGTGACAGGGGGCGGGGCCACAACCTCTCTATCCGCCCTGCTCTGTTCATGACAGGGGAAGGCGCCCCAACCCCCTGATCAGCCCTGCTCTGTGCCTGATAGGAGGGAGCTCCCCAACCCCCTGATCGCCCTGAGGCTCTGTGTGTGACAGGTTGCAGTGCCCCAACCCTCTGATCGGCCCTGCTCTGTGTGTGACGGGGTAGAGTCATAACCTCCCCATCGGCCCTGCCCTGAATGTGACAGTGGCGGTGCCCCAAACCCCTGATCGGCCCTGCTCTGTGGGTGATAGAGGGCGGCACCCCAACCCCCTGATCCGCCCTGTTCTGTGTGTGACAGGGGGCGGTGCCCCAACTCCCCTATCGGCCCTACTCTGTTAGTGACAGGGGAGAGCTCCCCAACCCCCTGATGGGCCCTGCTCTGTGCGTGACAGGGTACAGACCCCCAACCCCCGTGATGGGCCCTGCTCTGCACGTGACAGGGGGCAGCGCCCCAACCCCCTGATTGGCCCTGCTCTGTGCGTGACAGGGGGTGGCGCCGCAACCTCCCCATCGACCCTGCCTTGAGTGTGACAGGGGGCAGTGCCCCAACCCCCCAATTGGCCCTACCCTGAGCGTGACTGAGGGTGGCATTGCAACCTCCCGATCCGCCCCGCTCTGTGCATGACAGGGGGCGGTGCCCCAACTCCCCAATCGACCCTGCACTGAGCCCGCCCAGGGGCTGCACCTAGGGATTGGGCCTGCCCTCTGCCACCCAGGAGCAGGCCTAAGCCAGCAGGTCGTTATCTCACGAGGGGTCCCAGACTGCAAGAGGGCAAAGGCCGGGCTGAGGGAGCCCTCCCCCCCCCCCCCGAGTGCACAAATTTTTGTGCACCGGGCCTCTAGTTAATATATGTTTACGTATGTTTATATAATGTGAAGGCCTGAGCTTGGAGCAGGGTCAGGCTAGAAGGGGTCAATGGGGGAAGTGGGAGGACATATGTAATACTTTCAACAATAAATATTTATTTAAAATACAGTTTTGCTCACTGGTCTTTCCCTTCTATTCTTTCCTCTTGGTATCTCCACATGGTAGACGAGTTGGATTCTATGTCAATACCTTCAAAAATGTCTCTAGTCTTGAGGCCAAGTTTCATAAGGAAATTGCTGTGGTGAGTAATGATGATTACTTTTACATATGGAATATAAAGTAATGAACATTTATTCTGGAAGCAAATGAAGTGGCATAGCATTATACAAAGAATGCGTTCACTTGCATGTTGTTTTAAATAGTGTATTATTACTCTTAGTAATATTTCTACAAATTTTTTGTTATGACCATATAGTTCTCTATATCTGACAAAGATTTTAGTGCGTGGGCATACAAACATGCTCTCACAAATCACTTGCTGCTTTGATTTCTCTTCTGAAATTACTTTTGTCATTGTCACAGTTTCAGAGTTTTGGGTTTGTTTGTTTTTCAGTCAGTTTTTAATGTTGGAGTTTCAAGTGATACTTTAAGCTGAGGAAAGTATGTCTCCAAATATCCAGATAATCAGCAGATGTGCTGTCCATGGGTGTTCTCTTGGTTTAGCAGCTAGTTGTTTGTACGACTTTATCTCTAGTAGAGTCCATGTAAACAGTTAATTTTTTTTTGTTTTCTGTTCTGTACTCTGGTTAAGAAATATGTTTAAAGTTTTAAAAGTTTATTTGTGTTTGTGACCTTTTTGACACAAATTCTAACTTTTCAATAAACCTTTTTGGGGGGCAATAGCCCAAGTAGGCATCAAAATGATTTGCAGCTAATAGACAGATGGCCTCTGTCCCCTTAGCTTTGCCACAAACTGTATGAAGTGATGACGAAACTGGGCGACCAGCATGCTGACAAGGCCTTCACCATTCAAGGTGCTCCCAGGTAGGCCTTGTTCATCAGAGTCACGTTCATGGCTGTTCACTTTGAATGCAATGCTTGTTGTAATTTCTGCAGTCTGATCAGCCTATGCTATGTTACTCATCCTATAAAAATCTAAAATGAAGGAGCTCTTCCATATAGAGGCAGACACCAGCCTTACTAAGTTTTATGCTTTTTCATATTTTTTAAAAAATATATTTTATTGATTTCAGAGAGGAAGGGAGAAGGAGAGAGATAGAAATATCAATGATGAGAAAATCATTGATTGGCTGCCTCCTGCACGCCCTACACTGGGGACCAAGCCAAAACCTGGGCATGTGCCCTGACTGGGAATCGAACCCTGGCCTCCTGGTTAATAGGTTGATGCTCAACCACCGAGCCACGCCAGCTGGGCTGCTTTTTCACGTTTACCTTCAGCCTCCAGATTTACCCACCATGGCCTTTCTCATCTTCACCATAGAATTGACTATCTGCCTCTTGGCATTCCATGGGAACTAGAGCAATGGTATAAATTTTTAACATATAATTTCTAGTTGTGCTCTTGTTCTTTCTTTGGAGAAGAAAGGAATTCCCCAAACTCATAACAGTTAACCCTGATATTTATCGTTGGTAGTGACATACTTAAAGAATCCATTTTCAGAAAGGAAAGAGAAAGTAGGTGAGACCTCACCATCATCTAACTCCACCTGACAAACACAGCATTGCTTTGCTTGTATTGCGTATGGTTATTTTGAGTGTGCCAATCAAGTAAGTACTCCAAAGGCCCAGTGATCCACAGGCGAAGTATCTGTGTTGCCAGGGTCGTTGGGCTTTATATCAGCTTTCTCCTGTGATTTTGGAATCCCTTTTATTCTATCCTTCGCAGGCATTATATACTCAAGGAATGCAGGCCTTGGGCTGGAAGTCCAAAGACCCAGCTTTCAGTTTTATGACTCTACATGTAGTTAACATGCATTGCTTTTCTTAAGTCCAAGAGCCTCTCTGGTTAAAGATCTCATTTTTTCAATCAGTAGGGGGGAAGATGCTATTGGAATAAACAGTGTTAATAGGCAGTGTGACATTCTACATTTGCAATTTTAACATCAATGTATACATTCATACACATACATTTATAGAAATACATATATTTCTATAAATATATAGAGCATGTGAATACATATATTTCTATAAATATATAGAAATATATGCCCTACCATCTCCATCTGTCAGTGTGAGGTTTCTCTGGAGGAAGCTGATATTCTTATCGTTGCTCTTTGCATTAGCTGTATTCATAGTCTCTGCTATGGCTTCTGTATGTACTAAGTGGGCATGAAGTGTATCTTCTCCTTCTAAGGGAAAGAATATTTCCTAAAAGAATACACGAAATGGGTAGAGCTACTGTTTCCAATACAGCTAGGAACAAAGTAAGAAGTAATATCAAAATGACATTTGGGTGTTTTAGGAATAAAATACATCAACAAAATTAAGGATTGCTCCCTTATGGAGAGATGAAAGGGATAAATGCATCTGAAAACGTCAAAGTTGATAAGTCAGATAAAATGGAGAGAGTGGGGCCATGGTCATTTAACAAATGTTCCTTTCACTTTTTGTTCAGTGTTCCTCTGCAGAACGAGGTGGTGAGTGAGCTCAGCGGGATCTATCTCAGTTAAGCATAGACTGGGGCAGGGCTTCCCGACAGAGGCCGTGACAGCTGGCCCATGGCCTGGTCCTGGGGCGTGGCCTTGTTCTCACTGTAGCACCCGTCCCCGTAGACCATGCTGCTGTGTACATGCTCATTTGGTTTGGGATGCAGGTCCTGTTCCCTCAGCTACAGACTTTTGAAATTCTTAGAGAGAGAATGCATCCCAAATGCCCCCTTAGTCATTAAATTTGGGCTGTTCACTAGCACCTGGCCTGGCGCCATGGGTGTGGTGGGTTGTCAGTAAATATTTCTGACTCTGGTCCATCACATAATTTGTTTGCACATTTCAAGGTGCCTGAGCCGAGTCATTGCTCTTTAAGGTGTGGAAGCAGAAACAGTTAGTGAAATGAATTTCCAAATGGTATCAGGAGGCACTCCTATGAAATTTTAATTAACATTACCCTAAGGATGCCTTTTAACATAAAAGTTACACTTTTCAAGGAAGGGTTTTCTATAGATTACGACATAGCAAGATTCTCCTGTAAATCAAAAGTGAGATTAGTTAAATTCAATCCAACTTATGTTTGAAAGAGTCTTACAGGGCCTGTTTGGGTCAGTGGAAAGATCAAGGATTGCATTAGCAAGGCATGAATTCAGATCCAGTAAATTGTCGAGTGACTTTAGGGATTTTTTAACCCCTCTGCATGTGTATTGTGGTGATTAGAGATAATCTATGGACAGGGTCTGGCACACAGTGGTCAATAAATGGTACTAGTTATTATATCAACGTTCATAAGCATCAGAATTAACCTGGAAGAGGGAGTAGATAAATAATAGCTGTTAGGGCTCAGGATTTCTCTGGAGTGGAGGACCCCTGGTAAATAAATACTGCTCCTTAGAAGGCCCCTTGCTCACATCTCCTGTGTTCATCTAGTGACTCGGGTCCTCTCCGCATCGCAAAGACACCATCACCGCCCGAAGAGCCTTCACCCCTCCCAAGCCCGACAGCCAGTCCCAATCATACGCTGGCGCCTGCATCTCCCGCACCAGCACGGCCTCGGTCACCTTCTCAGGTAGGAAGAGAGTAAATACATTGCAGTGACTAGAAGAGCGTGTGGTGGGGTGACCCATCTGGGAAAGCCCTGCGGTGCTGGGACATGGAGAGGAGTTTCTGGTTGGGAGATTTTGAGGGGTGAAGCTTTAGGCATTGTGATTGTCACTAAGGAGTCAACTCATTTTTCTTATTTGGATTTTTATTTCCTGGCACACCCTATATCTGAGCGTTTATCTCAGGCTCTCCTACTCCCCTCTGCTCCTATCTCTTGCTTCGTTTCCTAGAGCTTCGTGTAATCCTACCTTCTCTGTGAAACCTCCCTCCTGTAGTGCTTTAGGTAACATTTGGGGCAATTTATAGACATGAAAAGCACTTTTGTGTATATGCGATTTCACACTTTAAAATATATATATATATATATATATATATATATATATATATATATATATATAGAGAGAGAGAGAGAGAGAGAGAGAGAGAGAGAGAGAGAGAGGAAGGGAGAGGGAGAGTGAGATAGAAACATCAATGATGAGAGAGAATCATTGATCGGTTGCCTCCTGCACGCCCCACACTGGGGATTGAGCCCACAACCCTGGCATGTGTCCTGACTGGGAATTGAACTATGACCTCCTGGTTCATAGGTTACGCTCAACCACTGAGCCACGCTGGCCAGGCTCCACACTTTCTGTATCACCCACCCTATATTGTACATGAATAGACACTCAACAAAAGTGTAGGAAGCAAATGATTGAAAGAAACTGTAAAGGCCAGGGAAAGACAAATATAGAGAAAATTTGCCACCCATTCCTTTCCTACTTTGGGTGAAAATGAAATTCCATTGAGAAATCTTGAAATCTCCAGTGCAGTTCAAGCTTTCATGTATATGACTGACAGTAAGTCAGGAGAGTCACAGGAAGATGTATGGAACAGATGGACCCTTAAAATCCTTTGGAAAATATTGGAGTGGAAAATGAGATACTTGCTCCCTGTACATAGTCTCACCAATTCCAGTGAAAAACTTGCTTGACTTTAATTTAAAAATTTTAATTTATTGCTGAATTGAGAAGTCATTTTCAGTTGCTTCAGAGAAGGTATTGCCTTCGTTACACTTGGAGTCACAGGCACCTGCCTCGGGCCCTGTGTGTAGCTCTTATGTTGGGGTGAATGGAGCCTCAGAGCCCGAATTTTTTTATTGGACCAGGGCTTGTCAGTGCTCTGAGAGACACCCACACAGATGGCGTTGTTTACCTTAATCAGGTAGGTTTGTTTCTATGTGCAGATCTGCATTTCGGTTAGTGATCTATCTATCCTCCCAGCTCTGTTCACATGAGATTTCTGCATGTCTCACATGTCATCTTTGGCTGAATTAAGTATTGTTTGTGTTTATTGTCTTATAGACGAGGAAAGGACCACCTGTCCCACCTCTGCCTAAAGTCACCCCGACAAAGGAACTGCAGCAGGAGAACATCATCAGTTTCTTTGAGGACAACTTTGTTCCAGAAATCAGCGTGACGACGCCTTCCCAGGTGAGGGCCTAGTACAGAGGTGGGATGTCCATAAAGTAGCATGGCGGAGGGACTCTCAGGGGCCAGTTCTAAAGAAAGTGGCAGAGCCCCAGTCAGTTTGACTCAGTGGTTATAGTGTCAGGACTGAAGGGTCTTGAGTTTGATGCCATTCAAAGGCACATACCTGGGTTGTAGGCATGATCTCCTGTCCCAGTTGGGGCATGCAGGAGCCAAACAATGGGTATCTCTCTCTCTCACATAGATGCTTCTCTCTCTGTCTCTCCCCCTCCCTTGCACTCAATGGAAAAGATATCCTCGGGTGAGGATTAACAAAAAGAAAGAAAGTGGCAGATATTAGAGCCAGCAATATAATTTCAGTTGCTATTCGGGTTTGCTTGTCTAACGCATTTTCAAGTATTTGAAAATGCTCACATTATTTTTGATTATTAAGATTAAGTTGCACATACTTATTGTAGAAAATGGGAAAATACTGAAAAGTGTAAAATGAAGAATTCTAATAATCACTTAAAACATACCACTCTGATTTAGTCACAGATATGCTTTGACTTATTTCTTTTGGTCTTCTTCCCACCCCCACCCCCTGCCACCCCCAGTTATATACTGATTTTGCCCACAGTACTCAAATTGTATTGTTATGTACTCCTGACCTTTCTATGTAATCTCACTGAGCATTTCTTCATGTCATAGGATTATCTTTTTTTTTTTTTTAATGTTTAACCAAGTGTATTCTATCAGGTGGCTTTAGCAGCCTCTGACTGTGACCACAGTTTGCTTTGGATTTTTCCATGATTTCGCCGGCACTTTGGTGAACATCGATAAAAATGAAGTCATGTTTGCACCTTTATGGCTTCTTTTCTATGATTGCCCAGTAAAGAATGGGAAGATGAAATTAAAGTGGTGAATACTTAAAGTCTTTTGCCCTTCAGCAGGCTTTAATGTATCTATGCACATGATTTGGCAAATGGAACCATCAGTGTTGCCCTGGATTTCAAAGACACCTGGTGCAGGTGCTCCACCCCTGGTTACCCTCAGGGGACTGTAGTCCTGTCTCTGCCAGTGGCTTGGCTGGCCCATTGCCTTGAGAATGGCCTTGACTTCCAGAGCTGCTCCTCCTGTCATCGAAGCCAACTCTTCGTTTTAAGAATGAAAAGTCCCCAGTCATGCCAATATCATTCCTCCCAGTGTTCTCAGGATTAGAAATAATATTTACATTTTGCGAGATGTGTGAATGCAATACTTTAGTGACTGAACACATCCATAGCAACACTGCATACAACAGCCTAATTATAATCACATATAATAACAGAAGTAATGCACTGATATCGGGGGGTTCAGAAAATAAAAAGCAGTGCGGTGGCAAATCATAATTTGTCATCCTTTTGGGGGGCCATTTCTCAAGAGACACAATGCTTTTGGCTAATTTTTTTCCTTCTGTATGAAATGCTGTATTTGTGTGAACTGCTGGATTTTGGTAAGCTACCTAGGGTTTGAAACAAGATTTAGCAGGTCCTGTGAGGAGGGGGGTTGCATGTTTATCAGCATAGGTTCGCCATCACTGCTCTAGCAGGTGGACACATGGCAGCATTTCCATGGACTCAATGGCTGTGAGTCTCATGTCATGATGTCAAGGGAGGGAGTGAAGCAAATTTTCATATTTCAATCACTTTTTAGCTTCTTGAGTGACATAATCTGGTTTTATTTTAAAAAGTACAGGTGCTGCCTTTCCGGGGCGCAGCCTAACAATTCCCTTCCTTGCTTCTTCCTCGGTAGATAGGATGTCGCCGTTTTGTGTTGCGTTAGCCGTGTGGGTCCCATCCAGCAGCGTCTGATCAGCAGATCTGGGCTGGGGGCCAAGCATCTGCTTTTCTACAAGCTCCCAGGTGATGCTGACACTGCTGGTCTTGAGATCGCACGTGAGAACCACTGTTTTACAGCATCAGGATTCCTTCCACATGATACAGTTTTGTGGCTATGAACAAAGTACCACAGCGAATTAACAGATTTCTGCCAGGGCAAAAGTCAACTGGGTCAAGTGTATGTCATGATGGACCATTTACAATTGTCCATTTAAATATAATGTGACTTTACTGTACATGTTCTATACTTAGGGCGGATGGACTTAGACACGTGGACATGTGTGCTTATGATATTAGGTATATTGATCTGATTATATGTCAAGTTAAATAGTCTCAGTGAATGGATTATCTCATCAGAATGGTGGTGTTTTCAGACATGCACAGAGAAACGATTCAAAAATAAACAGAAATTTCAGGAGAAAATGAGATGCCAGCTACCAAAAGCAGAGCATCGAAAGCTAGGAAGCAGAGATGCACCGAGAAGGTTTTCCCGGATGCATAACATGACATTCCTGTGATCTTCAGGTCATTATCCCTATTTCAGAGATGAGCAAATCTGCCCTCTTTCTGCGACACTGTGTGGCTCCAGGGCAGACATAAACAGGCAACCCCTTTTTGCTCTTTGTGTAATTCTATCAAATTACTCTTTGATGTGAGTGTCTTAAGGTATAACTCTCAAGATTAAGGGGAAAAAACAAATATACATTGAGCCTGAAAAAAATCAGCTACACATTTTAAAGGCAACCAAACTAGTATTATGGCTATTTGATAATAATTTTACATGGATATACATGATTACTAATAGTAATTAACTACATTAGCTTCCATTTCCATGTTGAGTATGTCCTATATTTTATGTACAATGTATTTGTTGTCTTTGTCACTCACTCTTGGTAATCTTAGTAGATAAAATTATTTTCATTGTATGCATGAAGCTCAATGAAGCTTAATTAATTGCTCAGAGAGACGCAACTAGTAAGTGGCAAAATTGGGCTGCACACCCAGATTTATTTATCTCAATCAAAGGCTCAGCATAGCAGTTATAGTCTAATGCCTCTTCTCACCCATGATCTCTAAATTCCCATTTGAGCCTCCTTAAGGGGATCCATTAGGCTCATAAGGGACTTGGATATATTTGCGCAGCCTGAAATGTTATGGAGGACTCACAGAGCATTGAGAATTCCTCTGCAGATCTTGAGGACCCCCGTTTGAGAGAGGTGGGGGCGGATCTCAGTGGCAGCTTGGAAGAGCATGGGAGTCACAGGTATCGGACTGCTGTCTGGATCAGCGGCGTTGCAGGCGGGGACCCAGGGCCATAGATAGCATCCTTCAGCTCAGTCTCCTCATCTCCAAATGGGAAAAGGATGCCATCTGCCCTTCAATTTTCTGTAATGATCAGACAAGCCAGGTAAATCGCGGATTGGGGAATAGAGTAAAGTAATTCTTTTAGGGCAATGGTGTTGTTGTCATTAGACTGCAGCGAAGTGCATGAACACGAGTTAATGTTCATAGGTATAAAATTATTACCACAGTGCCTGCCTAGCACATTCTAAGTGTAATATGTGTTTTCAAAATGTTAAAAATGTAATTTGTACCAACCAATATAAAAGTCGGTGACAAAACTCATGCAGACTTTGAAGAGGGGCCAAGGGAATCAGTTGACAATTTTGTGACTGTGACTAGTAAAGAAAGCAGGATCTCGGTAAAGCATTATCCTCGTGAAATTTAAAAAGTATATATGTGAGGAGTAATCCTGCTGCAAAACAGATAACTCAAGAAAGAGCTCAACATCATGATATTTAAGTAGATTTCCTCCTACAGTGAGTGTAGATAAACTAAAAAAATATATTATCTATTATGGTCCCAAGCTTTCCATACATTCCTGAGTTAAATTATTTTATGTTTATGACCGATATTAATGAAAATAACTCCTGTTCTTTAAAGTTTTTCTCTACATAGCTGTGTTCTCATATAATACTTTATCCATTGTGGTGAAATTTCAATTTATACAACAGATGGTCAAAACTGAAGCTTATATTAAATATCAAACACATGTATCTTGAATTGTGTGAAAACCAATCCTAATTCTCTTTACCGTGGTCTAGTTTATGGGGACTTTATTTCAGCTCTGCCTCATATGTGTAACTTGAACCTGGGTTAGGCCAACTTCAAGCCCGCATTATTTTTCCTATATCATGATACCATAATAAATGACCAAATGATAATATTTATTTTTATAAATTTTTGCTATTATCATAGTAGGACTTTTGTTCTATGTCCTATTTGACTTACCTTCTCTCTAATCCAAGAATGTTATTGGGCGAAGAGCTCATTTTGTGATGAACACTGGGGGGACATAGTTCTCTTCTCTTCCTCCCTTTCTTCCTTTCACTCTCCCTCCCTCATACTCAACAGTCCAGAAAAACAATATTATGGATGAGGAATGGATACATGATAACTAACTCTAGGGATAGGGTCCCATTGGGGGTGAGCCAGGTGGGATGTGGTCACAGTAGACAATGATCCCTTCTTATAAAATTTAGCTTCACAGGGGACATCATAGCTGTGAGTTCCTGTAATGAGTTGATGCCTTGGCCCATTTTATCCATCTGATCATCTGTAATTCTTGACCTGAGATATAGGAACTAGCATATAAGAAGATTCCTTAGGTCTTTGCGGCAGTAGGATACACCTCTCAGACATTCTCTATGTTGGCTGAACTTGGAGCTGGCAAAGGACAGCAACTGAAACCTGGGCCATGTTCCTGGGCATCTCAGGTTTTCCTTGGCCAGAGTTGGTTATTTCCCCTTTCATCACATGTAGCTAGTGACTCTGGGAGCATGTGGATGAGCCACCTAAACAGTAAACTGCCATTGGAATATTGACTGATATTAGAGGATTATGTGGGTTATATGATGAAGTCTTATCAGATTCAGGCTGTGCATATTTTGTTTTGTTTTGTTTGAACAGAATGAAGTCCCTGAGGTGAAGAAAGAGGAGACTCTGTTGGATCTGGACTTTGACCCTTTCAAGCCTGAGGTAGCCTCTGCAGGTTCTGCTGGAGCGACCCACTCACCCATGTCTCAGGTATGAAGTGGTTTGTATGGTGTTTGGAGACGATATTCCATAAATTTTAGTAAGCTGGGAAGGAAGGGTAAATGGAAACTTTATCAATATCAATTATTCTAAAGTTCCCTCTACCATTAGCCTTTTCTGTCTAGAGCTAGAATAACCATGCATTCCAGTTTGCCCAGGAGTCATCTATCTCAGAGTGATTATTCAGAGTACCTTTGACGGTTCTGTCTTGGTGGCCAAAAAAAGCAGAAAATCATTCAGAATACTTCCTTCTCGGAGCTCTTGTGCAGACAGCCAGCAGAAACCATGGGCTTCCTCTGCCTTACTCTCCGGTGTTCATTACTTTAGTGCAGAAGGGAAAGTTCTGCAGTGGATGCTGTGATGGTTAGTGGGTGAGATCCCAGAGCATTTCCGTCTGCAAGTTTGAATCAAGAGACGCCTCTTTTATATCAACTCATGATTAAATGAATCCATAAGTTGTGGGATCTAGGACTAAGATTCTTTCAGAATTTTTAAAAAAGGTGACCTTGGTTAAATCTTTAAAGTCTTGATTCTGGAGAAAAAGCATTATGCAGCTAGGAAAGTTGCGTGTGCCTGGCTTCCCAGCGGCTATAATAATTGAGTCACCACACTGTGGAGTTGTCCTGTGACCCAGCTCTAATCACAGCTTTCCTCCGTTGCTAAGAAGTCTTAGGCTGAGGTAACATAAGGAACACAGCTGCACAATTCTGCTGCCTCCTTTCCCCTTCACTCAAAGTGACCTCCATTCCCATCACCTGATCCCACGTTTTAAATCGATGTTCTTGCTGCTAGCAGAACACCTCGCCTTGTGAGCTCTGCTGTGTGCACAGAAGCTAACACACCCTTTCACGATCCCAAGGCTTGGTAAACGTGACGTTTTACATTGCTGCCTTCCTTTGGAGAAAATACAGTTTGCATTATGCTGTTAGGAGCTTTAAGGGGCTATAAAGCAAGAAAACATAAACCACCTGGATAATCAGAAAATGCATATTCAATGCAAAGGAGTCCCTGTATGCATACCTGTGGTTTTCAGTGGAGCTGTCTTTTACTCTCCCTCTCTGTCATTGTACATGTAGATGCTGTAGAGGTAGATGCTAACCCAGACACCAGCCAGGCTGTGCAGAGCTGCAGGGCGGGTGGGGCGGTGCAGTGAGAGCAGGCTCACACCAGGCGCGTGGGTTCAGTCAGAACCACAGGGCCTCCGTTCTGTAGTGCAAACTCTAACGGAGACATCTGTAGTCCCATCTGGAAACTGTCCTGTTCTTAAGATGGGAGTGCCAGATTCTCTAACTTGCTGTTCGCATTTAGTGATTCAAAACAAGTGCATAAACACGGATTAGTTCTAGTCACAAAGACATGGGCAGAAAAGGCTGTGGTTACAGGCTTGTACAGGTAGATGCTAACCCAGACACCAACCAGGCTGTGCAGAGATGCAGGGCGGGCGGGGCGGTGCAGTGAGAACAGGCTCACACCAAGCACGTGGGTTCAGTCAGAGCCTCCTCCTCTCCAAAAACCTGCTCCTCTCCAAAAACTCCTCCCTCTCTCCTCTCCAAAAAGCCCCTCCCCCTCATCCTTGGCTGGAATCGAACTGCCGGCCCTCCAATCCACAGGCCAACACTCTATCCACTGAGCCAAACCAATCTGCGCTCTTCTCCTCTCTCTTTTTTTTTTTAGGGCATAAGGCAGAGGGTTTTCAAGGGGTACCAAAAGGAGGTATAAAGACCTCTACTTCTCTACTTGGACACAGAGCAGTCCAAGTAAGACCCCAGAGGCTTGATATAGTGTACAAAGTGGGGAATTATGATGTGTTCCAACCATAAAGTGAAAGAAAGGATGGAAGGAGATGAGGTTGGAGACAGGGGTCCCAGGCTGTCCTCACATGGAAGTCATTACAAAGCCTCTCTTTCCCCCACTCCCTCTTCACTCTCTGTCTCCTTTCACCAGGTTCACCTATTTGCTTTAAAATAGCCCCTCAATTGAAAATTGAAAACAATTCAGGCCTTAGGATTTTCACCTTAATCCTGAGAACAATAGGAAACCGTTTGGCAGACTTAATTAAATGAGTGGTCAGAGCAGGTTTTCTTTTTATGTTTATTCTCGTTGCTGCATTGAGAATGGTCTGGGAAGGAATGGACAAGAAAGGTTTGGACAGAGCAGTCAGGTGGTGATAGGTAAGAGAGATCATGGTGAACTGATCATGGTGAACTCTCCAAGTGGTGGTAGCAATAAGATAGAAGGAGTATTGGACAGGTGTGGAAAGTATTTCTAAGGTAGAATTGATAGGTCTTGCTGATGGGTTGAATGATCTTTTACCCTCTCTGCATCCACCCGCTTGGGCATTTAACTTTGTAGTGTCCTCTGCCTTTGTCTCTGGACTTGACCATGTGCCTGGCTTTGGGTAATAGAATGAAGCAGAAGTGCAAGTATGCTGCTTCTAAGTCTACACCTCGAGAGGCCTTGCTCACTCTTGTGTTTCTGTCATCTCCATGAGGACATTCCTGAGGTAGCTACTGGCATGGAACAGATACGTGGCAGAGACTTGAAGTGCCCAGTCAGCCCAGTCGAGGCTCATCTAGAATATAGTGGTCGGCAGACTCATTAGTCAACAGAGCCAAATATCAACAGTACAACGACTGAAATTTCTTTTGAGAGCCAAATTTTTTAAACAAACTATATAGGTAGATACATTGTTATTAACTTATTTAGGGTACTCCTAAGGCTTAGGAAGAGCCACACTCAAGGGGCCAAAGAGCCGCATGTGGCTCGAGAGCCACAGTTTGCCGACCACGGGTGTAGGGGAAAGAGGAAATAGCATTAGCAATTATTAGGATCTGCACATTTCCTTGAAGATGTGATAAACTGGTATCTCAATACCTTGTTTACATCATTCAATATGTGTGTGTATTAAAGTAATCCCATTCATCGTGTTTCAGATAAGGTTTCCTACTTGTATAGCAAAAGGCGTATTCGTAGAACTGCGCTATCCAATATGGTAGCACGAGGCACATTTAGCTGTTTAAATTTAAATAAAATAAAATTGTGTAAAATGAAAAATTTGGTTCTGTTACACTAGCACATTTCAAGTTCACAGAGGCCACATGTGACTAGTGGCTACCATATTGGACAGCACAGATAGGGAACGTTGTTATCACCAAAGAGTGTTCTGTTGAACAGTGCTGTCCTAAATGCTTCAAAATGCTTATCATTTTATTTCAAGAACATTTATCATCTCAGTAATTGTTACATGCGTGGGATTTGTATACTAACAGTATTTTTGTCTCTTTGCTTTCAGACATTGCCCTGGGACTTATGGACGGTAAGAGTGCTAAGAATTCTAATTGTTGATGTATCTGGGTCCCTGGAAATTTAGCAACCTTGTTATATTTTATTTCACCTGTAATGGAAAGAAGGCCCAAACATTTTAAACAAGGATGGAGTCCCCTGATGGTCCCAGGTATTACCAGCACTAGAAATAACGGTGAGGAAAACGGTGCCCATGTGCCAGACTCCTGGATGAGCAAGAGTTTGAGATGCCCCTTTATGCTTCTTCCTAGGGTTATTGGTGGCTAGAAGAAGGGCTGTAATGAAGGATGTGCACATTTGTTATTGCTTATAGAGCCCAAGAAAAGTATAAATGGGAAAACGTAAAGCATTGGCTACTCTGCATAGGGAACCATTTTCTCTTCTTTTCTTTTCTTTTTTATCCTCACCCAAGGATATTTTTCCATTGACTTTTAGAGAGTGTGGAAGAGAGAGGAAAAGATAGAGAGAAATATCAATGTGAGAAAGACATATAGATTGGTTGCCTCCTGCATGAGCCCCGACCAGGCCCGGGCTGGGGAGGAGCCTGCAACCGAGGTATGTGCCCTTAACCGGAATCGAACCCTGGACCCTTTGGTCCGCAGGCTGACGCTCTATCCACTGAGCCAAACCGGCTAGGGCCTCATTTTTCTTTTTAATGAAGCATACTCAATAAGAATTTGAGCTTCAGAGCCAGACAACCCTGGATTTGAGTCCAGACTCTATTACTTATAGCAATAGGACTTTGAGCAATTTCTAAAAGTCTTTCAGCCTCAGCTTCTGTCATCTGTAGAGTAAGGGATACCTACCTTATGATACCTACTGCAGAGTGTTATGTGAGGATTGAGAGAGATACTGTTTGTAGAATATTTAGCCCAGTGTCTGGATGTATCAATAAAAAGTAGAAGTGCAAGGAAGTGTGCTTCCAGAATTCAGAGCTGAGAAAAGGACGCAAACAGAGCTTTGTGATGGCAGCCTCTGTGGTATGAAATTAGAAGATTGGCTACACCCATACAGAGCCTCACATCCCTCGGGCTAGAGCCTTGGTCTATCTACTACGCTGTCTTAGAACAGCTCTGGCCATTTCGTCTTTGGAACTCAACTGGAGTTTCATGTTGTTGTTGTTGTTGTTTTTTAGTGATACAGCAACAGGAAAGTTTGGAAGATCTAGCTCTTCATGAGCCTGTGGGCTTCCAAAGTGGCATTGCTACTTTCTTCCCTGAAAACAAAACGCTGGCTATCCCAGTCCCTGCCGCGGGAGCAGGGTTATAGTCTACGTAGGATCCTGGGAAGCTCTTAAGACAAGAGCTATACAATGTTTGACCTGTATATTCGCAAAAAGGGATGCATGGATTGGTATTCAGGACATTTGGATTCTAGTCTCAACTTTGTGTTAATTTTCATGGAGAGTAAGAGGAAAATGCTACTTTTTTGTTATTCCAGTATTTCATATCTTTACTTGGAGCTATATCATATTTTTCTTTCCCTGCCTGAAAAGGATATGGTGAGGGGAAAAGTATCTTCTCTAATGAATGTTGACTATTTTGGAGGGCAGACCTGCTAGAAATGGTAGAAGTGACAAGATTGCGAAATAATAGCTCCCTGGACATAATTACTCTGTTTCTTGGTCCTCTCTACTCCCCAGTGTTGTTTCTTTGTATCCATCTCGTAGGATGCGGGGAGAACCTGAGGATAATCCTCCAGGCAGAGTAGCTAGTATCAGATCATCCTCCACCCAAAAACCACCTCAAAGGCAGAACCAAGTGCAGGCTGGTTGGGGAAGACTTTACCCTGATATTGTTTCAGAGCAGGTGGTGCTGCGTAATTTCGTGGTTGCTAGAGCTTGCTGCTGTTCTCATGCTGATTTATGGGAAACTTTGTATTTCAGAGTCTGCTAGAGCAACAGTCATGGAATAGCCATAAAACGTTGCTGATACTAGAAAATGTCAGAGGCTTTCTGTATGTTTCAGTGGTATACTGGTAATCTCGACAGTATTGGGACGAAACTCAATCCTATAAAATTTCATCTCAAACCAGTGAAAACCACAGCCGTTAGCAGAACATTGACTCTGGAGAGCATGGGATTTTAATGTATGAGCAATTTTTTTCTCTTGTCTTAACGATTTTTATTATTACTTTTTTTTTTTTTTACTTTACTTTTTTTTTTTTTTTTACTTATACAGACAAGTGCTGATTTGGTCCAGCCGGTAGGTAAATATCCAGAAAATTCTGGATTTTTAAAAATTTAATCTTCATTATATACATGGTATATTACCTACAATAAGCTTTTTTTTTTTTCCCTTGTGGCATTGCTAGTCACAGATGTAACCTTAAGCCACTTATTTAGTTTAATACTCTCTAGTTTTGTGTAACTGGTGCGACCCTACTAAAGAACTTTGTGTTTCTCATCAACTCTTACCATGATCTATTTCATCTTGTGTTTTTTTTTTCCTTTGCTGTTCTGCATACTCTAAAGACTGACTCTTCAAAAAGTCTTTCCTTGTGTAACCTGGTCATGGAGGAAACTCCAGAGAGTGGGTTGGCCGAAGAAATTCAAAGATCTCAGATTGACCTAGGTGCATTTATTTGGGGCCCTGGTGCTAGTACAGAGAGAGTCAGCCAAAAAACTACGTACGGTGGGTCTCAGGAAGACTCTGCATGTCTCTCTGAAGCAGAGCAAGACATGGGATTACCCACCGGGATGTTTCCTTCTGCTGACGGGCACACTGTAGCCGAACAGGGGGAGCATGTCCCAGGGCCAGCCCCTCCATGCGGAGATGGACAACTGTCCCCAAAGCCCATGCCTGAGGCTGAATGTGCCATTGTTGCTTGTATGGAAACGGAGCAGCCTTATGACTTACCTGACTCAGAGATGCCAGCCATGGAAACTGGTGGCCTCATCAGCGAAAGTCAAGAAGATCTTAAAAAGTCAGAAGAAGAGGAAGAGAAACAGAAGACAGAAGATTCTGTGTGGGCAGGTGTGGAGACATGTGGAAAGGTAGACATTGGAGCTATTGCTATCAAGACACTAGAAGGGACAGAGGGATGTGAAGAGAAAGCATGTGAAAGTACAGGAAGCGGGATGGTTGATCTTCTTAAGACAATAGGAAAGCGAGACCAGGAGACCTTAAAAATCAGTGAAGAGGAAACTAGGAAAGATCTAAGAGTTAGGTGTAAGGAAATTGTAAAGACCAATGAAAGGCATTTTGAGAAAATTGACATATCAGAAAAAGACATGGCAGATGAATTTACTGACAGAGACAAAGTGCTAGATGAGAGGATTCAAGTAATAACAAGTAACTGTGAAATTATAGAAGGCTTTGGAGGCAAGCCTGGCAATCACACAGATTCTTTGAATCTGCCTCTCCAGACAGACTGTGAGCCTAATATTGAAGATGCCAGTCCTGAGGGATGGGATTTATCTAGAAAAGATATAAAGAAAAATTTAGTAGACCCTCCTAACCAGGCTATGATATATCATTCAGCACAGCGGGGTACAGATGCTGAAGAGATTCAATGTGAGCCTGTGTTACATGCACCTGAAGATGATAGGGATGGAAATCAGGCTGCTCATTTATCAATGAAACATGAATTGGCAGCTCGGTCTAGGACAGATCTTAATTATGCTCTGGAGATGAATGTAAACAGAAGAGACTGGTGTTTGGGTAAAGCAGAAGATTCATTAATAGAGGGGTCTGCAAGTACAGTGACTGGGAACTGTAGTCATACCATTAACTGGCCACGAATCGCGAAAACAGACTCTTGGGGAACAGATCCAGGTCAAATCTTGCAGCCAACTTTGGATTCAGCAATGACTAATACGGATATATTGGAATTCTCTGGTAGACCAGATGGACAAGCAAGTGGATTTGCCAGTTGTCTTGATTCTATTAACCACTGGCTTATCCGTGATATGGGAGGCTTAGATAAATTCTGGGAACATTTAGATATAGTTGAGAGCAAGAAAAGGCTGCAAGTGGACTTACTGGCAGATGTATGTGAGGAACAAGCTATTGATAGCTGCTGGGAACAAAGCCAAGAGACAGTTAGACTTTTGTTTCTGGGAACCTCCCAGAATGTTAGCACCGAGACTTCTACTAGTCCCCAAGATGATGGCAACAACAACTCAGATTTATCTGAAGATGAAATTTCTAATCAGAGATATGGATTGTTGTACCAAGAAATTGGGGCTGATAAAGAAGAGGTACTTACCTAGTATGTAGTATAGACTAGACAAAGACTTCTGTAGGTTCTATTTTTCCTAATGTTTCCTGCCCACTTCATTGTCCATCACTGTCTTCTCTGAGGCCTGCCTGTCTCCCTGACAGACTGTCATTCATGTACCTCTTACCTCCTGAAATCTGTGCAAACCAAACACAAATAGGTTGACCAAAGAAAGAAAGAAAGCGCCCTAGCTGGTTTGGCTCAGTGAATAGAGCATTGGCCTGTAGACTGAATGGTCCCAGGTTTGATTCCTGTCAAGGGCAATTACCCGGGTTGTGGACTCGATCCCCAGTAGGGGGCATGCAGGAGGCAGCCAAATAAATGATTCCTCTCATCATTGATATTTCTATCTCTCTCTCCTTCTCCCTTCCTCTCTGAAATCAATAAAAATATGTTTAAAAAAAGAAAGAACAAGAAAAACAATGATTATGTTGGAATTAATGAAAGTCTATTTATCTGTTTACTCTGTTTAATTTTTATTTTTACTGTTCAATTATGAAAAATATGTAGAACATACTAATTTACTATTTCTAAGTGGTTACCCCAATAAGTACACATGAAATGTTTCTATCCAAGCCTAAAACTGTAGAATCTAGTGACAGGTGTCATAAAAAAATCTAACAAAATGATGTTAGAAAAATACTAAAAATGCTTCTTCTAGAGTCTATCAATATCTTGGAAAAAAAGAGCTATTTAATCCCTTATGGCTCTTCTCCAGGATAATCTTCTCATTATTAAGCAAGTGGGGTTTTGTTAGCACTGAGCCATACGCCAGCATTAATTGTAAAAATAGCTTTCTTTTTTCTGGTCAGCCTATTTAAAATAATACAGTTCAGCCATTTACATTTCCTAAGCACTTACACCTCTTATATTATTTTAAAAATTATGGTGGTCATTATTTTCCAACTTATCTAATGGGCATTCACTGATCCTACAAAATTGATGAAAAAATAATGTACTCTGATTTCTATTTCTGTTTAGGCTTCTGATGGTTCATTTAATGGATTCACCCAGGTAAGTAATCAACTTCTGGCAAAATCCATCTGTTGAGAATAATGCAAATCTTTAAAACAAGGACCTTAGTGTCACTGGAATGGCGTGATGATTGTGTCAGCACAAAATTCCACTACTTACAAATTCAGTAATGGAAACAGTAGTATTTTCAACATTGTACGGGTGTTTTGACTATTAAATGGGATATGCCCAGCAGCCTAGCACATATGGAGTCTTCCATGATTGTAGTTAGCTATCATTAATATGGTTACTATACTGTGGGCTCCTGCCTTCTACTGATTCCTCTACTAGAAACTAGAAGTTGGCCTGATCTGAGAGATCCACTAGGTTCTCCTGTTTGAAAAGAGGAGATGGGATCCTTTTGAACTGATAAAATTGGTTTTTAGAAAATATGATACATTTTAGGAGCCTTTTTATAAAGATTCATATGAGACATACTACACAGAACCATCCCTCTTCAATGGATCTCCAGAAAGGAGCAAGTGGAAGATCAGATATCATAGGTTGGCTCTCTAAGGCAGTATTTTCCTTGAAAATTCATGGGAGAGGAGCCACAAGACGGACGGTCCCATTCACTGTATATGTCCTGACAGATGCACAGCTGTAACCCACATAACAGGCAGACCACCTGGCTATGGAGCTCATGGATTAAGGTCTGGAAACCTTGAAGGGAGACTTCAAACAGAAGCTTGTCTGTGATTAATGCTTTGTCTCAGAATATTAGACATGAAAAATTTCAAATTTTAACAGTTAGAATTTCTTCATTCAGAAGTTTGATTACTTTCCCCCATGTTACCTATAAAAAGATAAAACCCACTCACACACACCCACACCCAAATACAGATAGAGACAAACATAAAGGATTGTGCATCGCTTCCATCTGCATACAACTCTTGAAAGTTTGAGTCATAAGAATTATTCATTTCTCATTTAAAATTTTTTATTTTTATCAGTTATAACTTAAAGAGTGCAAAATTTTATAAGCGTTATTTTTCTTTTTAAAATATTTTTATTGATTTCAGAGAGGAAGGGAGTGTTATAGAGAGATAGAAACATCAATGATGAGAGAGAATCATTGATCAACTGCCTCCTGCACGCCCCCTACTGGGGATCGAGCCCACAGCCTGGGCATGTGCCCTGACCAGGAATCAAACTTTGATCTCCCAGGTCATATAGGTCAACCCTCAACCACTGCGCCACACAGGTGGGGCTATAAGAGTTTTTTCTTTAAAAACTTCTGATCATCATATTCCCTCTCCATTTCCTGCTTCTTGGAGGTAAATATTTCACCACATTTTTTTAACAGATGGTTTCCCCATCCCCTCCTCCCCCCCATATGGATGCATGACTTTCTTATACTGTTACTCTTTGATTTCTAAAGCATTATCTATTGACTCATTCTCTGGAAGGTAAGGACATAAAAACACTTTCATCGTCCTACCTCCACAGTTCTCCCCTCCCCTCTGCTTCATGCCCGTCCTCTGATATTGTTCCACCATAGCCATCCGGACAATCTGTGGCAATATTATAGTTAAGATATAAATGCTATTAGTGCCCAAGTCTTGAAGTTTTTAAGTTATGGCTCATCATTAACCTGTAGAAGTCACACTGAGGTATGATAATAAGATTGAGTTCCCAACATTTGAAAAGTTTTTTACAGCCACTAAATTCTAAGTCGGTATAGATGTCCAGAGGACAAGCTGGAGACCAAAGACACCCCTGAGGACACTGCCCTTTATTTAATGTCTCTTGTCATAGCCTCGTATTCTGCTAGCTCAGATTTATATTTAGAATAACTACTGTTAAAATCACTCTTTTTATTTTTTTGCTTTTCTGACTATAATACAAAGAGACTTTTTAAAACTTTATAGTGTGCTTATTGACACAGTTGATGAGAACTAATTTAAATGATATCTTCGTTGTTTTATAGCAAATTAGCTAGAACCTTAATACTTTTAATCTTTTATTTTCTCCTTGATTTTCAGCCCCAGGACACTCCCTTATTTACAATGCAGACAGACCAGAATATAATCTGCAACTTGGTAAGTTGATTTTGGTTTGTGTTTGGGGGAAGTTGATAGTTACTACCAAATGTTCTAAGGTTGATAAATCTAAGTTATCTGGAGCTTGAATATTCAGAATGTAGTTTCTACAGCCCCTCTTTTCTAGAAAATAGGAAGGAAAGCTTCTGAAAAATCTCAGTGTGACTTTGAATGTGGCTGCTTCTATTTATAAAGGCACAGAGAAAGCACAAATCCGGTCTCCTAATTATGGGCTTCAGTGGGACGCCATCAATCCATGAAGGACATGGATGTTTCCACGTGCATATAACTTAAGCTACAGGATTGAGAATGAAATCACCTCAGGAATTCATGTTTCACAATAGAGCGTTGCTTTTTCTTGAACCTGAAGCTACCTCATTTCTTATCTCCAGTCTTTTTTCGAATTGTAGAAGTAATGCATAGTAGAGACGTGATTCCTACTTTGACGAGAGATGAGATGAAAGAAAAGATTAGCTAGAGAGTGAGTAGGAAGCAGAGTTACTCTTATCTTTGAGGAAATCCTACATGATGGATGTTGCCGTTAGCATTTCTAGCTCAGTAATTAAGTTAAATGATGAAATTTGAGTTATATCACTTGTCAGTTTGTCATTGATACACTACAGAGGATTTTGAATCTTTGAGGATTAGTACACAAGGGCTATTTGTAGCTCACTGGCTTTCCATGGAAAAGTGTATAATTATCCCAGCTCCTGGCTTTTACACTTGGAGCTTGGAATTGGATTTAAGTAGAATGAATTTTTGGTTTTAGACGATTATATTTCTAAGTAAGGAATTCTATTCTGAGAAGTTTGTCTTAACAGTTCATTTGATATGTTTTCAAAGGCAAATGTGTCTCTAATAGCTTGTCATGGATCGTCATACTTCTGCCTTTTGGGTAACCAAATGAAAGGTAGAATCTGTGTGGCTTTCAAATAAAGATTGAAATGTTTAAAATACAAATTACATTGGTGTTAATAATGGCACCAGAAAGACTCATGTTTTATGTTTATTGGTGGTTCTCAGCCTGGGTAATGATACTGATACTGGAGGATGAGATTTCTCACTGTCAGTTGTGAATGGGTTAAGAAAAATGGGGAAATACTGGTATAAAGGAAAGACAATGTATCATAAACTTACACCTATTACTTTGATGTCCAGCTGGTGTAGCTCACTGGTTGAGCTTCAATCTATGAACCAGGAGGTCACAGTTTGATTCCCAGTCAGGGCACATGCCTGTGGGCTTGATCCCCAGTAGGGGGCATGCAGGAGGCAGCCAATCAATGATTCTCTCTCATCATTGATGTTTCTATCTCTCCCTCTCCCTTCCTCTCTGAAATCAATAAAAGTATTTTTTAATTAAAAAAAAGTCCAGTCATAGAACCCAGTGTTTTTAAAGTTTCTCTGAGCATCTTCCTACTGCCGACAGCTGGTTCGAGGAACTTCTTGCCTGCCCTTCCCTTCTCTTGATATGTAGTCTCTGAAGCAGGTATCTTGCACCTTCTTTCCACTGGGGAACCCAGCTTGTCATGTCGAGCATTGCATGTGCTGCAGGCATTGGCTCTCCCTGTGGGGAACTAGGAAAGCGCAGTGAACCTGCATCTCCTGGTGAGATGTGATTATACAGGATGTCCCCAGGAGCAGGGCAGTTTCCCAGCATTTGATCACTGTCTGTTCTGAGCGAGGTGGAGGCTGAAGTCAGTGGCACACCTTCCCAGACTGCATTGCACAGCCCCACAGCACATTGTTTGAGTGCTGGTTTAAACCCTTGGAATCTGCCCACCTTGCCCGGGGCTCAGAATTACCTCCTTGGTCCTTTGCAGTTCTCACAACATTAGTTCTCCCAAGATTGGAGAAGTAAGACTAGAAGGCAAATGACATATTGGAATGTGACTAGACTCTTAGCCCCATCTTTGATCCATCCGTCTTCCTCTGCATTGACTCACCTTCCGTCTTCTCACAGAGGAGATCGGAAAGTCTGGGCCAAGTTTACACGACTAGTTTTGTTCTAAAGGAATATTTCCATTTCTGAGACTCTGAATTAAACCATTGCGGCATCCTGCTGCCTCAATAAATGTGAAGAGTATCCTCTCCGCTAATGCATGATGAAGGCTAATTGAGCAAATGATAGGAAATCATTACCAGTGCTCCTAACTGGGGAGCGCAAGGATTCCGCCCATTTGCAATGTCTGTCAAGGGATGCAGCCTCTAGGAGAAAGGGGTTGAACGAGGGCACAATTCTGATGCCTGTTTTAGATATTTTTCTGAGATATCATTCCCACTTTGCCTGGGTTTTCCTTTCTATCTTGATAGAATATTTACAAATTTACATTACCTTAGAAGGAATAGAAGGGCGACTTGTGTTTCCAAAGTTGAGTAGCTGATTTTATGTACAGTCACGTTGTATCCTGTTCCATCCTTACTCATCATTCAGTGAGTTATATTCACTTACCCCCCTGAATTTTAGGTGTTAGGTTGCAATGCTATGTTGTAATACTGGTGTGATATTATAGGGGAAATGTTGTGACTTGTGGGGACATATTTGGTTCGACGTCCTCTTCATGCTATGCCTCTGTTGCGTTGTTTGATTTCAGCAAGCAAATGCAATTTGACTCATTTATAAACTCACCCTACTTATCTTGCCTCACATAAAGCTACTTCAGACTTCCAAGAAACCCAGGCTCTGATGCAAATCGTTTACTCATTTTAAGCTATCTTAACTTTTATAAGGCACAGTGTTATGTATTTAACTCATCCTTTGAAACTTCTCTTGGCTCCGCATTGGGCTTCAGACTTCTTCATCTCATAGAATCAGCTCCCAGAGGGACAGCCCACCTGCAGGTAGAACGCTTCCTGGTTTGTCAGGTCGCCCTGCCTGTCCTTCATGTGTAGGTCATTTGATAGCATGCTCTCAAAGAAAATCATCTTGACTTACAGTATCTGCTGCTATGAAAACTTGTTCCATTATGAAAGTCATTCTTTTGAGAGAAATCTTTTCCCATAAGGAACTTCTGAGAGTATATTAGTTGAATTTTATTTTATTCTCTCTTAAAAATTGTATTAGAATACCTCTTAAAGGTTATAAAAGCACATAAAATATCAAATTTCTGCACACTTATCTACCAATGTGTCCTTCCTTTTATTCTGCCCTTTAAAGAGAAAGGCACTGTGATCATGGCGTGCATCGCAGTGGAGGATTTGGTGGGGGCCACAAGACAAATGCTTTGTTTATCTAACGCTAAGCTATTCATTATTCATTTCCTCTAATCTCAGCATAACTTTCCCATCACTTCCCCTTGGAACTTGTCATGATGAGCTTAGGTGGGGGCAGAGAGCTAAAGGTGACTTTTGATTGCTTATGGTGAGTATCTGACAGTTACTGATTTCTCCACTCAGAGTATTTACTGGTGACTTCTTGGTCCTCTAAAAAACACTTGAAAACTCTTACAGTTTAAATGTTCTGATGGAAAAAATCTTAATGTGCCCTCAAATGGTCACCCATGCAATCAAAAAAAAGTCCTGCTAAATAAATATGCTTATTTATATTAATCAGAATTGAAAAAGAGAACATTTTCAGTAGCCATAGTCACATGCACTGGCTGTGGTGTTTTTAACGGCTCACTGTTATTTAATATTGCTAATTTTAAAACCAAAACAGTCTAGAGCTAAGAGACTGTAGGAGCTGGAATCAGGATGATGTCTATGCAACAGGGATGAAAACCTCCCGTTTTCCACACAATTAGAAAGGTCTAATTGATACCACGGAGATTACTATCCTGTGCAAGTTAATGCATTTTGATCTACATGTTGGGATGACCCTTCCATTTTCTGGTGTAATGCAAAGCGGTAGAGCTGGTGCCGGGAGCCAGTCCATCCTTGCTGTTTCAAGGGACCTGGCATATATGGCATACTGTTCTTAATATGTTTGCTCACCCTCTTGGCACTATGTGTTTTAACCAAGGTCACCTCTCTAAGAAAGGTTGTTTCCCCAGGTAGGGATTTTCCCCTGAAGTTAGGGAGGGAATAAAACCCCTTTACTAAGTGCCAGGCGGGGTAGTTAATCACTTTAACTACGAACAATCATGCTTAAGCTACATAATCTTTACTCCCTGGAATGGAGATAAGAAACGCCCTAACCTTTGGAATAGAGATTGATAGGATTGGAATCAACTGGTATAAATACAGATGTAACAAGACAACAGCACACAGAACCTAGACACAGAACTTACACATTCCTTCTTCGCTGACTCGTCCACACCTTTGGGGACCCCTGGACCTGATGGGGTTGGACCCCAACAAGCTGGGAGTTCCCGGAGCTGTGTGTGCCCTGTGAGCTCTTTCTCACTTCTTCCAGCCGGCAATGGTAACTCAAAGTGCCATTTTAGCATCTCTTACAGATGCCATAGGAAGGGAGTCGCCTAAATATTGTAAGTAAAATGAATAGCCAAAATGGTAAGTCTTGTCCTAACTTCAAGGGAAATGACAGTCCTCGATGATGGAAAAAAAAAAAAAAGAAGTTGGTAGCATTCATTCCTAGACTTTCCAGTTCGGTAAAGGCCCATGATGCCAAGTGTAGGGCTTTTTCCCAGCACAGATTTGGTGAAGCTAGTTGCCTGTGGGATGATGAAGAAAGTCTTAATGGTCCAATATTCTGTACTGCTATCTATTCATCTGTTCATCTTTTTCCTCTAACTCTCAACACAAACAATGAAAGGCTGAGTCTGAACAGGCTCCACCAGCAGAGCCGAAAGCAGAGGAGCCCCTTGCCGCTGCACCTGCTGAGGACACCCAGGCTGAGGAGCCAGAGGGGGCAGTGGTGAGCACCACCTCCCTCCCACCCACCGCCAGCCACCCTGCCACAGCCATGCTCATCTCATGATCCCATTTCTCCCTTCTCATCCATGCTTCATTTGAGCTAAATCACCTCCATACCTGACAGGTTCAAATAACCTTTGTTCCTTTGACAGTGAAACTCTGTTCTCTTTTATTTTTGAAAAGAAAGATATCCAGAGAGCTTCCTTTAAAAAGGAAGGGTGCCTTGAGTCTTTCTGATACTCTCCCATTCGTGGTAGGTAGGTTGTAGAAATTGCAAAGAATCAAAACTACTAGTATTAATGTGGTGCTCTACCTGCGACTGCTAGAGATGTGCCTTCACTTAGAGACCAACCTGCAGGTGATAAACAGAACGATAATAATTTCGTTGGTTGCGTCTACATATTGATTTCTTACAATATTAGCTGTGTGGTTGGTTAAGGCCAATGAAACCACACCTCATTGCAAACTGGGATGAGCTCTATATGCACCATGTGGAATTGGATTGTGTAACACCTGTGGATAAACTAATACCAAGGAAAATGTAATTCAAAATACCGATGGGGAGTGAAACGCTTACTTATGAAATGCAGTTAAAATGTCTCCCAAGACTTTTAATCGGGGTGCCGTTTACTACAGCCTTTATAGAATCTGTTCAAAGAAGGCAGTCAATCTCCCTGTTTCCCAACATTACATAGCCTGGATGAAATAACTAGAGAAATGAAAGTGGTGTTTCTTGCTGTTGGTATTTTAGGTCATTTTGCTGGGAAAAAGAGTAGGTCATCTATCAAATCTACAGTTTATTAATTAGTAGAAAAATAAATAATAGGGCAAGATAGTGATGAAAAATACAAATGCAGAATGACTCAAGAAACAATTTTATTTTCCAATGAAAGACATAGACAGGACCAAGTCCTGGAGGAGAAACAAGAAATGCGTCCTGCAGACTGAGTTCCTCCCGGAAGTGCCTCTGGCCGGACTTAGACTGGGGAGTGCTGACTCCCTGCTTCTGAACTGTCACTCCCAGAATCACGAGAGATCTCAGTAACCCAATGCCAATGGGGCATTTTCACCTGGTGTCAGAATAGGATCTGTCCACCTACCTTAGCCTTAACAGAGGAAGGGAAAGACACAGTTGGATTTTTGACTACAGTTTAATTAAGAAGATAATTGATTTTAAAATTGTATGGAGCTTGGTTGGTGTGGTTCAGTGGTTGAGCATCAGTCTATGAACCAGGAGGTCAAGGTTCGATTCCCAGTCAGGGCACATGCTCAGATTGTGGGCTCGATCCCCAGTAAGGGGTGTAAAGGAGGCAGCTGATCAATGGTTCTCTCTCATCATTGATGTTTCTATCTCTCTCTCTCTCTCTCTCTTCCTCTCTGAAATCAATAAATATACATATATATTTATTTATTTTAAAAAGCATATGGATGATACCAGGGAGTTAAGAAGATGTTGGTTAGGTTCAGATATTGATTTATAAATTACTTCAATTCTGAAAAGTTCTCATCAAATTTTTATTTTGAATAGCAGCCCAGACTTCATCTTCACCTGTGCTTTTAAACAACATTGATTCCATTACCCAGACTATTCGATGTAAGGCTTACTGTTCATAATGCCCATGATTTTGAACAAGGGTATTTGATGTAGTGCTATAGATTGGAGATGTGAAATTGACAAATTCATGTGTTAAATACAAGCTTGACAGTTGATTCTCCATGATCCTCTCTCACACCCATTCTAAGTTGTTTTTTTTTTTTCATAATCCAAGTTCATTGTTTTTCCAAAATATAATATTAGTAGCTACCAATTACCAAGTACCTACTATATCATATCGACTATTACATGAAGATTATAAACTTTTTAACCACAGGTGATATTTAAAATATTTAATAAACTTTATGGTACAAGCACCAACCATCACTAAAACCAGCTTCCTTAATGTTGGGTACATAGATATTTGGAAGAATTCTTCATTCTCAAAAATCTTATCTCCTATAGATAGGTGAACTTCAGAAAAAAATAAAAATTTTAGATTCCTTGTGAAGTACAAGGCAAATTGGAAAGTCGTATGAAGGATTCAGGCACCTGCTGAGACCCAGAGATGATGTAAGACAGCACATACAGAGCTCACTTTGTGAGCTACACTCTCCAACGAGAAAATGTTTATTTTTTCATCCTCGTATCGACTGAAAAATAATAATAAAGGGGGCAGCTGCAGCAGTTCCATTTTCCTGAGCTCATTAAAAGTGGCTCTCTTCCCTGTTTTTAAAATTGGCACCCTTGGATGAAGTCACTCCTTCCTCATGCTCTCTCCTCTACTTAAGAAAGTAAGATCATATAGAATGTATTTTTGTTCTCTAATGTAGACTTACAGCTTCTTCTGGTCACAGTAACCGAAGGTACATTAAAAACTATGTTTTCTAAGGAAGGTCTCTTGCCTTGCTAGATGTGTGATGTTTGGTTGTAAAACCATAAAAATCTCCACTGTGTCCCAAGCATCAATTAAGAGGCTGGCTGTAGCTGTCATGAGTCAGGATTGGATTGGCATGGCCTTTCGAGGCCATCCTTTCTGCCGCTGAAATGCCACCACACAGTTATTACTTTGAGTCCTGACAGAATTCGTTTTATGGAAGGTGAAGTTTGTGGTGTGTGTGTGTTTTTTTTTTGAAAGAGGCCAATGTAATTTCAAACACAGGAGATGTTAGCAGTGGTGCACAAAGAAACCAGGGGCTTTCAAGAAAAGTTTAGTTATTACATTTGTGTTTGTTGTTTTATTCCCCCAACAGCTGACATTGCCTTTAGTTGGTCCTGCACAAACATGTTTCCAGTGTATCTGCAAGACGCATTTTAAAAGCTAACACTTGCTGCTCCTGCACATGGTTCCACATTCTATAAGTAATGACCCCTCCTCCGTTGAGGTTGTTCTTAATGGCTGCTTCCACAACCAGTACTTGCTCAGTCCCCTGAGTCTGCAGTACACAACATTTATCTTTGCTTCAAAAGGCAAATCCGCTCGTCCCACACACTTTGCAAATAAATCTCCAACTAAAAGGTTAATGTTTTAATATGCATTGCTATTAGATGTTCTTCCATGACCTTAAAGGCCAGAATAACCAAAAATTCATTAACCGTGGCATTTCTGCGGCAGACTTTCATTTTTAAAGAAAGTCTGGAGCTAATGCTGACAGATGTTGCCATGACAACACTGCCGCCAGCAGCCGAGTTGCGCTGGGATCTGGCTGTTGAGGGTTTATGATGGGACTGCAGGCCATACCAGGAAAGTTGATTGAAAAAGATGATTGAGATGAAGGTCAGGGGGAAAAGATGAAGCGCATCTTTAGAAAGTTTCTTATTAGAAAGGAAGCGCATAGATGTATCAAATGAAGTGTGTAATACGAGGTGCCATCTTTGAAAGGAACACCAGCGGAGGCCGGCGCTCCCTGGGAGAACTCACCCTGCGGTCATGCTGAAGGAAAATGATGGCCTTCGGTGCTTTAAATATAGTTCATGTGAAGAGGAGTGCTAGCCGCCAGCCTGGTTTTAATACAGGAACCTTCTCTTGGGGCCGTAATGACCCTAGTTGTATCTTGGGCTTTTCTTTAAAATGGATCCTGAAGAAAAATTTGTAATTTTATACAATTGCTAGGATGTTCAGACAAGTCAAGAGCGCAAGTTGGATCCAGAATAGGAGATGAGCAGAAAAAGCCAGGGTGGCCTGAGCCACAATTCCCACTATGACATGATCTTTCTTTGTTACATCCCAGTGGGACTCTGGGGGTCACTCCAGCTCCAATGCTAATTGGTGGAAGAATCAGAACTAAACCTCGGGTCTCCAGCTCCACCTCCAGTGCTACTGCCACTCTATCACATTTCCCCACTGTAAAATGCAAGCATTGGGCCCTCCCTGGTTTGGCTCAGTGGATAGTGCATCAGCCCGCAGACTGAAGGGCCCCAGATTTCATTCCGGCCAACGGCACATACCTTGGTTGCAGGTTCGATCCCGATGTGCCTCTCTCACATTCATGTTTCTCTATCTCTCCCCCTCTCTTCCATTCTCTCTAAAAATCAATGGAAAAATATCCTCAGGTGAGGATTAACAAAAGTAATAATAATAATTATAATAATTATAATAATAAAATGCATTGGGCTAGATGAGCCCCAGGGCCCTTCAGCTTTGGGAACATATTCACCTCTAACTTGTAAACATAGCTGTGTGTGTCCAAGTGCCGCATGTCCAAGCGTCCTCTGTTGTAACTCTGTAGTACAGTGGATAGAGCCAGGAGAAGATTGGGTCACCTTCTCTTCCATGTCCCCATTCTGTATATATCTTTCTAAACAATGAAGTCTACAGGCCTAGTTGCAAAAATAACGTAGTGAAAGTCTATCCAGCCAATCTTGATTTTTTTTAAATCATAATTTGCTATTAACTAAGAGGGATTTTATGACATGTTTGCTTAGATGCTCAGATGCTACATGTGTATGAGTGAAGAAAGATTTTGCTTGTAATCTCTGAATCTCATTTTAAGGAGCAGCATTCCCAGCATGTAAGTGAATGTGCTGGCTGTATGTAAGAACACACTCGAGTTCTTTGTCGAACGCCCCTGGTTGGTGTTGGGAGTTGCCAGGAGGAAGCAGTGGGTCCTTGGAGGCGCTCAGGTCTCAGGACCCCTGTGGAACTCTCATTGTCGACTTGGATGTGGGTTGGTGTGAAAAATCACAGAATTTAAACGGTTCCGATTCCGGTTAACTGGCTGCGTGAGTTACTTCAACTGTAAGTATTATTTGACTTGTCTAGGACAGTGGTTCTCAACCTTGGCTGCACATTAGAATCACCTGGGAATCTTTTTAAAATCCTGACTTCTGGGCCTCATCCTCCAGAAATTCTGTTTCTTTGTTACTAATGTTGTGGCCCCACCCCATAACAAAGAAACAGAATTTCCGGAGGATGAGGCCCAGAAATCAGGATTTTAAAAAGATTCCCAGGTGATTCTAATGTGCAGCCAAGGTTGAAATGGGAATACTATCTGATAGGGTTGCTGGGTAAGTAATGTGCTGTAAATGTCAAACACCTGGGATATGCCTGGTAAGCTGTAGATTCCTAGTAAATGTCAGTTTCCCTCACAGGCTGCAATATATACAGTGGGGCCTTGACTTACGAGTTTAATTCGTTCGGAGACCGAGCTCGTTAAGGAGCTCGTTAACTCAAATTACTCTATCAACTCAATGCAAAAAATCGGCCGAGAGACAGCTGGTATCTCAAAAAACTCGTTAGTCGGGACACTCGAACGTCAAGGCCCCACTGTATATTGAAAGCCTGGCTGTGGCTCAGAAAGATCACACTCCATGTCCGGGGTACATTGGCGAGCCCAGATTTCAGTGATCTTTCAGCCGAGCGCCTCTGCCAAGAGCAAAGGTCAGACGACGGATGCTCTCTGACTCTATGCCCTTTAGCCACCGAAGAACCATGTCTTAGCTAAAATTTAAAAATATATGTGTCTTGTATTCTCTACTTACCACTTGTGGCATTTACCCCAGGAGAATCTTAATGAAATGAAGTGCATCCCAGGCACACGTAAATGAAGGGTATATGAGAAAACTGAAAGTATGAAAGAATAAATCACAAAAATGGTATCAGACTCACTCTTACCAGGGTTGTTTTTTGTTCATTTTAATGCTCTTCACACTTAAATATACAAAGAAAGTCAGAACTTCAAGAGTACTATATTCTAGAAATATTAGGCTAGCCCGGGAGAATTTTTCACAAACCAAGGCAGGAAATGGTTCTTAAAGTGTAATAACTGAGCCTGGTAGGGAGAAATATGTGAGCTTTTCACCCATCCCCACCCTGGATAGAAGGCAGCTGGCATCTAGGGCTGCCCCCATGAGTGTGGAAGCAGTTTTCTGAAGCCTCCAGGCCACCTAGAGCTGATACTCGCACACCAGTACAGCTTGTGACAAATATTAGGAGGATTCAAGACCGATGGTTGTGTGTAGACACCTGATGAACCCGCCCCACCTCCTATTCTGAAAGGATATGTACAAGTCCCCAGAAGGAGAGTCAAATGGAACAAATGTTTCCATGTCTACTTTAAACATCCGGCCGGGAGAGATTTTACCTCATTTTAGATAACTACACAAACACATGAAATGTGTTTTAATTTTAGATAACAAACACATAAAAAAGCATAGGGCCTATAGAGAAAGGAATACAATGGAAGGAAAGCATTGCATAATAGATACAGAGTCAAAATTTTCTTTAGAGAAAAAAAAAATTACCGAAAATGCAGCAGAAAATTTTGAAAAATATCTTCCTTTTGTTATCAGCAAAATTCAAGAGGACCTTGATTATTCGAAACAAGAAATGAAAGATGAGGTAAGGCAACCTCAATGAGATAAAAAGAGTTGCCCGTGAGATAGATGAGAAGGGGTCTCAGTGATGACAGATTGGAAATAAAATTTGCCTACGAGTGGTAACCCGGCGGCAGCCGTGTGGTGAGTCATGCTATGAGGACAAACTGGAGGAGCTCACCCAACACAGAGAGGAGAAGCACACGCAGAGGAGGTGGGTGGGAGGCCGGAGACTGAGGACACGGCTCCTGGGTAGTTACTGCTCCTGCGGAGAAGCTGTAGGGGCGGGAGTGGAAGCACAGTAGCCCGTGCTCCAGCTGGACCTCCCTGGCTGAAGGAAACCCTGCATGCAGATCCTGAGAACCACCAAAAAAGGGCAAAATTCACGAGGGACTAGCACCTAAATGTTAGCCTTTAAAATTTGTAAATTTGAAGCTTGCAAAAGAAGTTCTGCAGACATATAGATTGTGGAGAAAATGCACTACAAAACAACAGTAATTAGGCCTCAGACCTGTCCTTCCCAATACTAAACGTCAGAAGCTGTCAAAAGGACATACAGATTTTTAGTGCAAAAAAAAACACATTTTAACAATTCTAAAGGCAGTAGTCAATCATGTTTGAAAGCAGCAGGGAAACATTACCAAATATTTAAGGTATATAGCATCCATAGAACTCCTGAAAATCGTTTTTTGAAGATGTATCATGATTGACTGAACGATGAATCAAAATCAGTGTGGCCCTAGCTTGTTTGGCTCAGTGGGTAGAGCATTGGCCTGTGGACCATAGGGTCCTGGGTTCAATTCCAGTCAAGGGTACGTACCTTGGTTGCAGGCTCCTCCCCAACCCAGGCCCTGGTCGGACTCGTGCAGGAGGCAACCAATTGATGTGTTTCACATCGATATTTCTCTCTGTCTGTCTCTCTCTCTTCCACTCTCTCTAAAAATTAATGGAGAAGTATCCTCGGGTGAGGATTTAAAAAGATATCAGTGTGGGCAGATGGGGAGCTGTGATGAAACAAATGTAGCAACATGTCAGTTGGGGATCCTAGGTGCTGGGTACTTGGATGTGTACTGTATGATCCTTTAAATTTTTCTCACTGTTGACTTTTTTCCATAATAAAAATGTGGGCAACCCTTCCCCAAAAGTCCTTATGTGGGACATCACCAAAAAAAGGGGGGAGCATGTTTAGTATTTAAATGATTTATTTTGAGTGAGAGAAAGAAAAGGAGGGAGGGAGAGAGAGAGAAACATCATTAGTTGCCTCCTGTACATCCCCTACTGGGGATCGAACTCATAACCTGGGCATGGTCCTGACCAGGAATCAAACTGGTGACCTTCACGTGCATGGGATGATGCTCAATCGACTGAGCCACACAGGCCAGGGCTAGTTAAATTATTTAAGTGTATAGCTCACAAAATTGTTGTAAATATGGTTACAAACCAAGATTTTTCTCACTGTGTTTGTAACAGTTCTAAGAGCTGGCAACCAACCAGTTCAATTACAGGAGAACTGTTAAATAACTTGTTAAATAGAAAAGGAAATAAAGTGTTATATAGCTATTGATAGAATTTTTCTATGAAACATCATCTACATGTTGCAAATTAAATAGACAAAGCCCCTGTGTGCATAGAAATGAATAAAAATAAATACCTCAAAATCTTACTATTAAATTATTTCTTTTATTTTTAAACCGATGACATCATTATTTTTTAATCAGAGAAAAGACCTATTTTCAGTTAAAATAACCTGCCCTATAGAAAAGTATGGAATTTCATACTAGGGACTCTCTGCAGTCATCATCTAGGCCAGTGACACGAGTGGCAAGCTGCTTTTCAGGCATTGTTCAGAGATCATATTGCCAAGGAAGTAACACAATGAAGAAGTAAAATAAAGCAATCAATTAAACAGATCCCAGAGATTACAGCCTCTCCTGCAGCCAGTCCCACTCCTACTTGTTGGGGGTCTCATCCTCGTTGACTTGCTTTCATGACACCATCTCCTGCGGGACTGACTGCTTGTGTTTCTGTCAGCAAGGTGTGTTCCCTGCTTTGCAGGCTGCTGAGGCCATTGTTGCATTGCATCAATTTCATTCCACTTCCAGAAAAACTTCTAATGCAGCGAGTTGTTTAAAAGGACTCTGACAGGATTGCCATAACCCTATCACTTCCCACCAAGGAGGCTGTTGGAGCCGAGTGGTGAAGCAGTCAGATCTGAGTGAGAAAGTGAGAACCGCTCACCATCTCAAAGATGGGTTCCCTGCTGACCCTTGTGGTTTCTGTGTGATTGAGGTGCACATTGGCAATAGTCCGGGACTTGGGCACACAGGTAAACAACATGTGCCTAAGGGCAGCTAGAAATTTTTTAAATTCATCTTTGCATTAAATGTTTTTCCACTATAAATATATTTGGCCAACAGATAGTATAGTTTTGGCAGAAGATAAGATAATGGTGCATCCCTTAACATTTGAAGTGAAGAGGAAAATATAATAACATTGAATAACAAAGGCTTGAAATACTTTGAGTGGTTTCAGTCCCCTGGTCTCCCTGGATAATACATTTAAAAAAATAGTCATTAATCATTATGATTTTTTTTCCTAGCAGGTGTAACACATACGGTAGCAAGGAAAGTCTAGAAAATGTTTTTCTTTTCTAAATCTACAAGTAGCTGACAAGTTGGAATGCATAAATATAATAAAAGAGGAATAACCCTATTACTGAAAACTTTTTCAACCTTGCCTTGATTTTATCTATCGTTAACACTTAATCTGAGCAAAAGGATTCTTGTGTACCGTTGTATTTTAATGTTGTTCTATTATTGCAGTCAGTAAATATGCTGTGGAAATACGTTGGTAAGAACAGAAAATGTGGCACAGATCCCAGACATAAAGGGAGAATTGGGCGCCACTGATTATCAGAGTAAAGCCAGAGGCAGAAAGAAGGAGGGGATCTAGGCAGTGGGCACGCCTCTCTTTCTGCAGGGGTCTATAGGCTCTGTAAAATCTGACTAGAGAAATCAGAACTCATCACTCATGGACTCAGAGAAGCATGGAGGACTGTTAATTTCTTCCCTTCCCTAAGTAGGTCATTCAAATTGTTTGCCTTTTCCTCTCCCTAGTCAAGTGGCAGTTTCCTTGGCACCCTGACTCTATCAGCATTGTTAATACCAATATTTTGGTGATTTTGATTTGCCATCATTCTTATCAACTGTTTTCCACATGGTCTATGCCTGTGAGTGAGTGTGTGTGTGTGTGTGTGAGAGAGAGAGAGAGAGAGAGAGAGAGAGAGAGAGAGAGAGAGAGAGAGAGAGATCAGGTCAATTGCTGACCTACAATTGGCTCCGATGAGGTCAAGGAAAGTCAGAGCACAGAGAGACCGTGCACTTGGCCTCCACCTGCTGGTGGCTGGCATCACAGAAGCCATGCTCTCAAGTCTATATCAAATCTAGCCCAGGAAGCCTGTTTAAACCATTTACCAAAGGAAAGATAACATGTGTATCTTACGATAGTGAAATTTGATAGGGTCAAGTTGATAGGTGTATAGAGCCCTAGGGATAAATAAGGAATTCGCGGTTAACATTCTATTCGTATGGAGAGGGTTAGAAAATTACCTTTGAGAACACCACCAATGCTTCACAGAAATATATTCTCTCTGAAGCTATATCAGTTCAGTTGAGAATAAAATCCAATTACTAGTTGTATGTGCTCAGAACATATATGTATGGAAGGATTTATGTATAACCACTTGGAGGAATAGCCTATCAGATGTGATGGTGGCTGCTTTCAGATCTGTGGCAACATGTATGTGCGCATGTGTGCACGTGGTGGTACTCACTGTCTGTTCACACTGTCTGCATGTACATAGAGTCCGTCTGGTGTGAAGCTATGGAAACCGGTGGGCTGGACACTCCATAGTGTGATTTTCCAGACAGATAGAAATCACAAATAACTTAGAATTGTGGCAACATGCCGGGAGCCGGTCCATCCTTGCTGTTTCAAGGGACCTGGCATATATGGCATACGGTTCTTAATATGTTTGCTCACCTTCTTGGCGCTGTGTTTTAACCAAGGTCACCTCTCCGAGAAAGGTTGAATCCCCAGGTAGGGATTTTCCCCTGAAGTTAGGGAGGGAATAAAACCCCTCAACTAAGTGCCAGGCGGGTAATTAATCCCTTTAACTACGAACAATCATGCTTAAACTACATAATCTTTTCTCCCTGGAATGGAGATAAGAAACGCCCTAACCTTTGTAATAGAGATTGATAGGATTGAATCAACTGGTATAAATACAGTTGTAACAAGACAGAAACACACAGAACTCAGAACACAGAACTAAGGACACAGGGCTTGGAAGACAGGACCAAGAGAGACAGAGCCTAGGCACAGAACCTACACAGAACGTTCTCTAGAGACAGAAGAACTTCGCTGGCGAGAGCATGCCGGAGGATCCTGGACAGGGATTGGCCTTGGAGCCTAGAGACAGAGCCTAGCGGGAGAACATGGCAAGGGATCCTGGACTGAACCTGACTACAGAGATTGGCAGGAGAGCCTGACTAGAACCTGGTGACTGAACCTGACTGGAGAACCTGGACAGAACCTCGCTGGAAATCCGAAGCAGAACCTCGCTGGAAATCCGAAGCAGAACCTCTCTGGAGATCCGGGCTAGAGATCCTGGCTAAGTTGCTGATCAACTGAACGCTGTCTCCGTGTCATCCCCTCTTAGCCGACTCCGTCCATGCCTTTGGGGACCCCTGGACCCGCTGGGGCTGGACCCCGGCAGCAACACAGCTTGCTCCTTGCGTTTAAGCCCACCGGTAAGCCATTGTGTGTGCAGCCTTTAGGTATAGATTCCGGTGTGAAGAAACTTGGGGAGGTCCTCAGGGTCCTGAAGAAGCTTGTTCGTTTCTCCAACAATAAAACTACAAGGAATTGTTCAGTATTCTTGGAATCAAGATACCCTCCTAATTCATGTTCGACGGCAACAATCACCTCCATTAAAAGGCCAATGTTTCTTTAAAACAAGAGGTGCAATTCTCTTACATAAATATCTATTATGGAAATGTTCAGCCATCCACCAAATATAAATCTGTTATCCCACTTCAAAAATTGTCAACATTTGTAATTCACTTCAAATAAGTATGCCTCAATTCAGGTGAAAGGATTACTTTTCGGAAACCTATGTACTTTAATGACAGGGTGGAAAAAGAGAAATAAAAGCTACACGGTGGCTAGTGACTCTACTTTGAATCATTGTACAATTTGGTGAGCGAACTTCTCATAACAAGGAATTCTCATAAAAGAAGGAAGTAAATTCGTAAGAACATGAGTACTGCCCTCGCTGGTTTAGCTCAGTGGATAGAGCATCAGTCTGCAGACTGAAGGGTCCCAGGTTCGATTCCAGTCAAGGGCACATGCCCGAGTTGTGGGGCTTGATCCCCAGTAGGGGGCGTGCAGGAGGCGGCCAAGCAATGATTCTCTCTCATCATTGATGTTTCTATCTTTCTCTCCCTCTCCCTTCCTCTCTGAAATCAATAAAATATTTTTAAAAAAAGAGGAGTTGGAGTTTTGCCAAACAGATGGCAGTCTGCTTGCTGTCCCTAACTCCTAGGCCTCTGTAGACTATACAGAAAGCTTCAAAACCTGATGAGCCTCAGCCGAGGGGAGAGAAGAGACAGAGCCGAGTCTGACTCTTACCGCGGCCCTGGAGACAGACCCCTCCTGTTGGTTCTGGTTTGCAGATCCTGCCAGGAACTGATGCTGACCTGGCTGATGCAACCTCCGTGCCGGCAGCAGAGGGCGCCCCAGCAGAGGAAGCAGAGAAGGCACCGGAGGCCATGCTCCCTGCTGGGGAAGGAGCAAGTTTAGAGGAGCCCAAGGCTGATACAGAAGCTGCAGAGGCTGCAGACAGTGACAGAGGTCAACCAGAGGAAACAGAAGCGGCAGCGCCTCCTGTAAGTGCCTGGTGACGTGGGGGTGCTGGGGGATGTGCCCGTTGGCATGCTCTGTCTATTGGTTAATGGCCATAACTCTTGGATGCGGAATCGGTTTGTAGCCATTTTGTGGCATGCTGCTCCGCGGGGGCCGGGGGAGGGGGGAGGGAAGGTATGGAAATTCTCAGGAAGAGTGGTCACACCATTTTCTCAGTGTCAGTATTGTGGGGTTCCACGCAAGCCCCCAGGGCTACGGTGACTGGGCTGAAATTAAGCACAGAGAGAGGTAAAGGAGACTATGCAGTAAAGTGATGGAGAAAAGAATGACGCACAGACGACAGAAAGGATGAGAATGGAGGCAGGAGAAAGGGAATAGACTAGAATAATGGGGTGGCTGTGTGGATTATGGGAGAAAATGGCCAGAAAGTGCTTAGCCTGGTGCCAACCACATGCTGAGAACCCAATATTCATACTTAAATCATGTTGCTATGATTATTACTTTGTGGTGGTGATTATTATTAGAGTACCTCCAAATTCACCCCAAAGTAGGCTTCTTTTACCAAAAGCCCCTCCTTATGTTGCACTTTCAAAAGGAAAATGGGTCATGTGAGCCTTTGGACACATACGTGAAGCTGGGCTTCGCCCAGGTCTGGCCTTCTCAGACCAGTGCTCAAAGGCAGCACAGCCACCTAAGCCGAGACTGTGGAGCCTCAACCCAGGGGCCCGAGCAAGCACAGCTCTCCCAACCCCGTGCTGGGATCCTCTACCTTCTAGAAGGTTAACCGTGAAGAGTGGGCTTCATGCATGCTTTCCATTTCTCTGGTTATTTTACTCAGAGTCAGTTTCCAGAAGTCTCTCCAGGGTTACTCGAAGTTTGAAGCTGAATTGCCCCTTTCCTCCCACTAGAAACCCAGCAAGTAGCATTGGTGTTTGGAGAAAGAACTCAGTTCTATTCATTGTAATATTTCCTTGTCACTGTGCCAGGAATACTTTTGTACATATTGTTATACTTGTTGAACGAGTGTATTATTTTCTCCAAATTGAAGAATGGAAGTGCTTTTGCCCACTGACGCCTGAGGGAATATAGAACTTATATTATTATTATTAATCTGAAAAGCCAGCAATATCTCTAGGCTTTCCTTATGTGAGTTAAATCTCCCTCTCCCTCCTTGCTCTCACCTTTGTCAAAACATAAGGGGGAGGTCTTGATCCTTTGGTCTACTGTCCCTGACAATAGAGTGTTGGAGTGGTTGGCGGGAGTCATGATTCCGGAAACTGTGACGGGTGTGGCTCTGACCATAATGAGCAAGCAGGGGCCACATCTTTACCGACAATGTGGTTTCGGGCTCTCTGGGAGTCCCATGAGACTCTGGGAGAGGAGCAAATGGACCCGGGCAAGAATGAGCCCCTCCTTGGAGTCCCACAGCATTTCCTTCCAGGACTGTCTCCTCCACCCGCCATGACTCTGCCCCCTCCCTGCAGTCTCCTACCCCTCCTCCCAGTTTACACAGAAACCTCACTCCAAACTGGGTGATTGTTCAAGGATCCAGAAATTCATCCCACGAAGGGGGTGAAGGAGGAAGGTCCTGCAAGGCGGAAGGCCCACGGGCCAGAAAGCCTACGTCGGGTTTGGGGAATGAGGGAGGTGGGGAACCTGGGAGCCACGGAGGGTGTGGCAGGGAGAGTGTTTCCGAAGGACCACCACATTTTTCTTCCCCCAGGAGAAGGTCATCCCTGCGGTCATCATAGAGCCCGCTTCCAACAACGAAGAGGAGGGAGCACACGAAATCATGACGGGTGCAGAGTCCCAGGAGGCGACTCAAGACTCGGCCCTTCCAGGCCCCCCCAGTGAGGTGCCCGAGCCGGCTGCTGAGCAGAAGGCCCCCGAGGACCCCCAGCCCGAGCCCTCCGCTCCGCCTGCGAGCGAGGCCTCTCAGGACGTGCCTCCCGGCTTCCTCTACAAGGTCTTTCCATTCTTCGTCTTTTAAGTCGGGCGGCCAGTTGTCCTTCCTTTGCTTTGAGGCCCTTCTGCTCACACCTTTGGTTTCCCGATTTTTACGTTTACTTTTTTTTTGCCACTCAGACTCTTTTTCTGCACTGCTTTCCCCTCCCTCCCAACATCACATGGCAACGGGGTAGGATTTCTGTGCTGCGGGCAAGGGACCTACAGTGATGTCTTTCCATTTTTAGCAAAGGAGAGTTAAACGCTGTGCCCCTTGGTAGTGCTGGGTGCATGCCTTCCACCTGAGTGCCCCCTGCGCCTCACAGAGCTCCGTGGGGGCCTCCCGTGCTGGGCTCACCTGCTCCCAGCTGGATTATCACACCTCCGAGGGCAGGAAACAGGAATCACCCATTCAGCTCTGGCACCTGGTTATAGTGCAGGACACAGAGCAGGGAGCCAATGAATATTTTAAAAGAAAGTGGATAAATATGTTAATGGGCTTCTATGAAAAGGAAGAGAGAAAAGAGGCCAGAATTTGTGGGCAGAAGGTCTTGCTCAGAAAGGCCATCGAGTGGTCACATAGAGCCTTTGTACACTGAAGGGTCCTTACAAGAACCAACCCAGCAGACACCGAGAAACACAGGCTTCAACCACGTGTGAAAGGCAGCTCATCCTCCGTAATAGAACATTGTTGGGAATTATAAGTCCCATCGTTTGATTTTACATGTCAGATTTCAGCTCTTTGTCTTTTCAGAAGTATTAGGTTTTTGTTTGTGGGGGTGGGATTGACGAGTCGTGATCTTTTTCTTCTCTCTGCTTCTTGGGCAGTGACTGTTGCTACGTTGCTACCTCCCAGGGGGACGGGGTGGGTATAATGCATTTAGGAATGAATTATGTGAAGACAACATTAAGCCTGTGGCAGGTGAAGGCATGTGTCCCACTGTGTTTTGTGTCAGAGGACAAGGAATCAGGGTGCAGGCTGCCCCTGGAGGCCGGGCCCGGCTGGGCCCTCCAACCTCCTCACTGACCACGTAACCCCTCTCTCTGGGTGTCGGTGTTCTCATCAGAAAAATGAATTTGGGGATAAGATAGTAATTTCCAGCTCTGACATTTTGTGATTCTACATGCAAACAGCACATTTTAAGAGCTGATTATTTAATATCAAGGGTAGGGTTAAGGAGAGGGACATGGGAAAAATAAACCTGGGTGTGATTATAGATCATTATTGAAGCTGCATAATGGGGCTCATTCTACTATTCTACTTTTTTAAAATTTCCTATACTTAAAGTTCAAAGAAATCTTTCAAAAAAGGGAACTAGAAATAGGTTATCATGTTTAAAAGGTAGGACAGGGAAAGAAGGAAGTTCATTTACAGGAGATTGGACACAGGATTTGATTAAATCCTGATTTCATTATAACATGCAAGCGACGGTTTTCCCAATGCGACAGAAGCTGTGGTTAGAGGAACATTCAGCTAGGCATTTTTAGTTCAAAAACAATAATAAAGCATCTGTGATAATTACATGCAAATCTCTAGCAAAATTATGAAGCATTAAACTTTAATTAATGCACGGCATTTCGGCTCTAGTAGAAGGTATTGCATTACTAAATATGCGTCCAGGGGCCTTGGTTTCAGTCTGTAAGAGTAGGATGTATTGAGTAAAGGAGAGGATTTCCTTTCTGCCCTCAGGAGCCCTCTCCTCCCTTGGGGAGATACAGTCTTCATTGTTATCAGCTTGGGGATGCTATTGAGATGCCTGGGGACCATCTGACTGGCAGAGCTTGACCTGACCTCTGTTTTTCTTCCTAACATTAGTCAGTTCTTTTCCAACCTTGCAGGTGGAAGCACTGCACGATTTCGAGGCAGCAAATTCTGATGAACTTACCTTACAAAGGGGTGACGTGGTGTTGGTGGTGCCCTCCGATTCGGAAGCTGACCAGGTAAAGGATGAGATTGGAAAGTGCTGGAAGCTCTATTGGTTTTTTCCTAAGGTTCAGTTGGGCATAGTGACTTCCTGAAGTTGTTTGCATTTTCTGAGATGCTGAAGAGGATTTAAGGGCTTATGACCACAGTATATCACAAAGTTTAGGTTTGGGATGCTATTACCTATTACATTGTTTATTTTTCATACACGTAGATGACCATTTCTTACTATGCATCCATTTTTTAGGGATGTCTCTCTGAAATTCAGTCTTCAGGAAATGCAGGCACTCTTTTAAAATAGCGTTCCATTGTTTTCCAGTCTCTACACAACTAATATTGTGAAAAACAGGACAATGTAACTAACTGGTTAAAGTTAATCAATAGAAATGTGTCCTGGGATGGTCTAGCTTTTGGAATTAGCAGTGAGAAATTTAAAGCAGTCATTACATTTCCCTGACTGATTTTAAGAACGTCTCCGCATCATGTTTTCATCATCTACACTAATAAAAGAGAAAAATGGTAATTGGCGTATGACGATACCCTTTTCATTGGCTAATCAGGGCTATATGCAAATTAACTGCCAACTAAGATTGGCAGTTAACTGCCAACAAGATGGCGGTTAATTTGCATATGTAGGCACAATGCAGGGAGGAGAAAGGGAAAGCAGGAAGAAGCCCCCTGCCACTGACAGTGATCGGAAACCCAGGGGGGAGCTAAGAGCTGGGGGGCAGGGCAAAGGCGGCCGTGGGGCCGCCTTTGCCCTGCCCCCCAGCCATGATCGGAGAATCAGGCGCCTTTTCCGCCCTGGCCAGTGATAGCAGGAAGTAGGGGTGGAGCCAGCGATGGGACCTGGGCACGGTCGAAGCTGGCAGTCCCAGGAGCTAGGGGTCCCTTGCCTGGGCCTAAAGCAAAGCCCACGATCGTAGGGCCGCTGCAGCTGCGGGTCCCCTCTGCCCGGGCCAGACGCCTCAGTCAGAGGCATCAGGCCTGGGCAAGGGGCCGATCCTGCGATTGGAGGGTAATGGGGGTCAATGCCTGAGGGCTCCCAGTATGTGAGAGGGGGCAGGCTGGGCTGAGGGACACTCCCCCACACACACACACACACACACCCAGTGCATGAATTTCGTGCACCAGGCCCCTAGTTTCAACTATAAAGTGCTTAGGTCTTGTTTTTTCATACTTTTCTTGCTTGAGGTTCACTGAGCTCCTTGGACTTGTATCCTGATTATTTTCCACTACATTTGAAAGATTTTCAGCTGTTATTTCTTACTTTTTTCCTTTCTTCTCTTTTTCTCTAAGAAACAATTATACATATGTTGGACTTTTTATGTCTAAGACTATTCTTTTTTGTTCAGTATTTTCTTCTCTCTGGTACTCTATTTGATAGTACAGTGACCCTTTTTTGCACTACTTTGAATTTGTTTTTAAGGTTGTCCTGTGACTTTTTTATTTAGGATATTATCTACATAGTTCCATAATGTCTATGTTGTTCTGTTATATAGTTTTCATTTCTTTACTGAGATTTCCTATCTATTCTCATTAGTACCATCTTTTAATTTAAGTTCATGACTATATTTGTAATGACCGCTTTAAATTCCTCACTGCCTATTCCAAAAGCTAAGCCACCCCAGGACACATTTCTATTGGTTGACTTTTGTCAGTAAGTCACATTTTCCTTGTTTTTTTCACCTGTGGAAATTTTCTTAAAGTGGGTAATTCATTATCGAGTCTGGATTCTGTTTTCTATCTCTGAAGGTTACTTCTTCCAGCAGGCATTCAAGCCACTGGATAATTACCTTGAATCCATGGAAGTTTCTTTTACTCACTTTGTTGGAGTGGGTCTGTTTCAGGTTTGCCATACTCTTAGGATAAATTCTTAGTCCTGGGCCATTGTCTCTACCTCTAAGACATGCCCCATCTGGAATTTCAATAGAAATCCTGACAGGTTTATCAAGCCCCCTAACTTGATGGCATTTGAACTCTAAACTCTGTCTCCTGACCATTCCTTTGAATCTCTACTCATCTTTTCCAGCCTTCCTGCTTTCCCCAGGCTCCTTGGGCATCCCCCTTATGCATTCATAGTTTGGGGGCAGCTTAGGATTTCATAGAAGCTTCTCCATGTATTCAGGGAGTTTCCATCTCTCTCTCTCTCTCTCTCTCTCTCTCTCTCTCTCTCTCTCTCTCTCTCTCTCTCTCTCTCTCTCCCAAGCTATCCCCCATAAAATACAGCTGCTCAGGCAGCCCTTAACTCTACCCTCTGAATGCCCTGCAACACACAGACTGAGGAGAACCCTCAGGGGGAAGGCTGGACCAGCACAGTTCCACCCACACAGCACCCTACTTTCAAGAATTAAACCGTCTCTGATTTCTGCCTGTTTTTGGTGACTCAGTGCCTTCAAATGGTTGTTATATAAGTACAACCCCTTTATTTATAACAAGCCCATTATATAAACATATTTTATACTATATATTTTGTAACAAAGTCATTTCTATATTAAAATAGGTGCATACATCTATACATATGTATATTAGGTCTATAAAAATATATAGTTTTTCTAGTGCTTATAATTGCTCTATGCAGAAGCATTTGTCTGCAACAAGCTATTTTACCATTAGCAAAACTGGAAATTCTTAGTATACCACATATTTTAAATAGTTAAAATTTAACTTTTCTATTTACCTCAGCTAAAGATTGATACTGGCTAATAATAGTTCAATTTACTATATAAATTTTATATCAGGTATATGTCTTGCAATATATCTTTTTATTGCATTTATTTTTATTGAAAGTATTACAGATATCTTGATTATAGGTTTGTGCCAGTCCTTTACTTTTGTTCTTTGTTGAAACAATTTGAAAGTGCTTGACTCTGCTTGGCACCAGTAGATTTTTCACTCATTGTAAATAAAGTCAAATATAAAATATAGATACTTGCGGGGGAAACGTGGCCTTTTGTATGCTTACCCAATAAACTTAATTAAAAATAAAATAGGAAGAAAATATTTAGGTATCATCTTTTACTTTATGTATAACTTTGTCCTTCACACATATAACATCATATTTTAAAGAGAATAACTTTTGTCATCACCTAGGATATTATCAGTTATTTTATTGTCAAATTTTCCCACTGTTATTATTTCTGCCTTCAGAAATTGGCCTGTCTAAATGCTTATATTTCTTCTCTATAGAAGCATCAATTTATAGTCTCAGATTATATCACAAGAGAATGTATTCAGCTTCTTTAATTTTTGAGTTCCCATTTATCTGATGCACTTGAACTTCATTGGGAATTGGTTCAGATTAAATCTGGCCATCCTTCATCTTAAGAGGGATCTCTTTCGCGTGTTGGTTAACATAATAAAGATAGTCATTCCCCGCTGGCTTGGCTCCCTATGGTCTGTATGTTCATGTGGTTCCTTCAGCTCAGCTTTTCCCAAGTAGGATCTGCTTATCTTCATAGGCCAAGGGCAGACGGCCGCCTCCGTTCCTCAGTTTTACACGTCATCTCCCATGCCGTATGACCACACGGATGGGTTATTTAACCTTTCTTTGACTACCTGTCTGCAGTTCCATAAAATATATGTTTATAAGCAATAATTTATAGAGAATATACGAATGTTCCCAACAAGAATATCATGACAACAAACTGCTTTGTACTTTATATAAACTTGAAAATATAGATATTATAACAGCAACAATAACAGAACAGTAACATCAGGCAACAAACCTAGCCGTTGTTATTTGATAAGCCCGGTATGTGTGGTTTATTTAGGTTGCATGATGTGAGCTGAGGGAATGACAGAGTTGTTTGTTATTAGCAAGTGGTTCAGGATGAAATACAAGAACTCTGATGGCCTTGTCAGCGCTGTACTCTAACCCAGGGGTCCTCCAGCCTTTTTTTCACTGTGACCCACAGGGCAAGAAGTGTTCCTGTGCATGACATCCTTTCACATGTGTCCCTCTCTGTGCTGGCTATCATTCTTTTAAAAAATATGTATATATTTAACTGATTTCAGAGAGGGAAGGAGAGAGAAATAAGGACAGAAACATCAATGATGACAGAGATCATTGATCGGCTGCCTCTGCACGCCCCCTACTGGGGATCGAGCCCACAACCCAGGCATGTGCCCTGACTGGGAATCTCCTGGTTCATAGGTCAATGAACAGTGACCTCTTGGTTCATAGTTCGACGCTCAACCACTGGGCCACACTGGCTGAACTTTGCTGGCTGTAATTCTAACCCTTTTCTTTTCCTTAACTCAAGTCATAATCCAGTTGCCATCAATTAACTATAGTTTATACAAAATTATAAGCCCTGACTGGTTTGGCTCAGTGGATAGAGCGTCGGCCTGTGGACTGAAGGGTCCCAGGTTCGATTCCAGTCAAGGGCATGTACCTTGGTTGCAGGCACATCCCCAGTGGAGGGTGTGTAGGAGGCAGCTGATCGATATTTCTCTGTCATCGATGTTTCTAACTCTCTATTCCTCTCCCTTCCTCTCTGTAAAAAAAATCAATAAAATATATTTTAAAAAATTATAATATTAATTTCAACCTTCAGTCAGCCTTCCCACGGACCTCAGCACAGCAGTTTACATGTAACCTAACATGTTGGTGCAGAGCCACAGCACGAACTACACAAAGTACTTTGTCTAATGGCTGGCCGTGCAGGCTTTCCCAGCGCTCGGACCTTGAACGCCCTGTCTTTGTCTTGCAGGACGCGGGCTGGCTGGTGGGAGTGAAGGAATCGGACTGGCTCCAGTACAGAGACCTCGCCACCTACAAAGGCCTCTTCCCAGAGAACTTCACCCAGCGCCTGGAGTAGGGCCCAGAGGGTTGTAGGAAGACCCTGGTTTTGAGGTTTCTAAACCTTCATGAAAACCTGAAGAGTTCACTTTTGCTATTACACTCTTGTGACTTGCAGACTGATGCCAGATACAGGTTGGAAGGATATCTCAATGGAGCATGTGTGCAAAAAAAAAAAAAAAAAGTGTAAGAAAAAAAAAAAAAGCAAATGAAGGAGAAAGTCCTCACTGGTTCCCATGTTATTCAGAACAAGTTTGTTTGTGCTGTGTCCGAGCTGTGGAGACTCTTGTACTTGACCCCCTCCCACCGATTCTAAAGTAGCTTTCTCCAGACCAGAACCTTAACTCTTGGTACCAAGTGTGTGGTATGGAGTGGCTGCCCTGCGGAAGACGTGCTGAATTATCCTGTAGTACAGGTTGTTTCATTCCCCAGGGCAGGTGTGCCCACGTGCGCACGCTCCTCTCTCTCTCTCTCTCTCTCTTTTACAAGTTTACTGTGTTTAAAACGAAAGTGCTGCAAAAGTTTTCAGTGTTCTTTTCCAACACACCTCTGTCTCTCTCTCTCTCTCTACATATATATATACATATATATGGACACAGTGCACGAGCTAGTTCCCATCACTCCTGGATCTATGTGTATGCACCAGAGGACATACGCATAGTTGCTTTCTTTCCATTGTAGCCCTTTGCCTCCCCCGTGTCATTGATACATGCATTGCTCTTATTCTGTCTGGCGTTGCAGTTGCAGTTTTGCCTCAGAACAACACCAGCCACCCCATTGCCAAAACAGTCGACAGTATCTGTGTTCGTAACGTGCATTTTTCGCGGGGCTGTCCCTTTGGAGAAAGCAGAGTCTGATTCTCTACGTGTCCGGCTGCTGTGGCTGGAGGCAGGCTGGTGGGGATGAGCAGCGAACTTCCTAACTTCTGCCTTTAAGAGATTGGCTAGATGACGGGGCCTAGAAACCCACCCCAAAAGAACTTACAAATAAGCACCTCTATATTCCCACCTCCTTATATTTATGCGACTCATCTTCACAGATTGTCCTAAAGTAAACTAGGTGATGTATGCTGTATTCACAGATCATCTGTAACGATAATGTTCTCAGTGCTGTGTCATTCCGAATAAACCTTTGGTCCGCTCCAGCAAGCACCCCAGTTCCTTCTGATGAGTCATTTGTTCGGAAAGCTGGTCTCAGTCGGGTGCTCTACTTGAAACGGTTATGTTGGAGTTGTTATTTGTGCAGAAATCTGCTTGTAGCCCTTGGTTGTGCTCCACAGCCCCCTCGCTTCCCTCTACCCCTTCATTCCAGTGATTGCTGGTCACTGGGCCGTCCCCGCGGCCGGACAATCACTACAGCACAAATAACAGCTGCGGACGAAGGCCTTGCAGAGGTGGCGGCTGTGGCCCCCGGCCTGTGTATCACAGAGAATCTGACCACCTTCATAATCAGCGATTTCTTCTCACACCCGCCTCATGTCTTGGTCACTTTTCTTCTTGACATATTTATGTTTGTTAGGTACATACAAAGAAAAGTAGATCAGGTGGGTCGTTGTTTAAGGAAGAGAATGCTTACAGCAAAAACCTTTCGTTTCATGTAGACTCCTTTCGGCCAGTATAATTCTAGCCACAGTGGGAGCTGATCAAGGATGCACATTGCTTGACTTTGAATTTTGGTATGTATCTATGATTCACGGTTTGACTTCTCCGGGTGGATTACTGACTTCGATGTTTGTGTTAATAGGGCAATAGCAATGATCCACCCAAGATTTTTTTTTTTTTTGGGGGGGGGGCTAATTTCCGGGGAAGCTGGGTCATCATGAATGCTAGTCTAATGCAATCAAAGAACGTGCACAGCCCAGCAGCGTAACTGATGATTCAGCAAATAACGTGCAGCATTGTGAGATGTGTAGGAGAAAGCCACCCCTCACACTGAGGGTTCACCAAAGAGCTTGAAGGCTAAGACTGAAAAAGCAGTTCTTAAAACAAATGCACCTGATGTCTGCAAAGGTAATTGTCCCATCTCCTGGAGTGGTTCCCCCGGAATTTCTCTCATGCTCCTCCCATAGCCGATCCCAAAGTGAACAGCTTGGCAGGACGTAGCTCCTTCAATAAGTTTAGCTCACATCTATAATATTCCTGGAGGAATTTAACAAGTTCTTCCAAAATGGCACACTTTAAATGAGCTGCTTTGCCCTAGTGCAGTGATGGCGAACCTATGACACGCGTGTCAGAGGTGACACGCAAACTCATTTTTGTGGTTGATTTTTCTTTGTTAAATGGCATTTAAATATATAAAATAAATATCAAAAATATAAACCTTTGTTTTACTATGGTTGCAAATATCAAAAAATATATATATGTGACACGGCACCAGAGTTAAGTTAGGGTTTTCCAAAATGCTGACACGCCGAGCTCAAAAGGTTCACCATCACTGCCCTAGTGTGTAGTCTATGAAAAACTTTTTAACACCAAAGATGTAATCAGACTATTTGTTCCAGGAATTTTCAAGATCCTAAATTTTCCAAAGCAGTGAAAATTGAGAGGATGAAGTGGAGGCGATGGGTGGTGGTATTCTCCAGAAATGTCTATAGATATGGAATGAACATTCTTTTTCCATTTCAGTGAATTTTCTAAGGGGCCTGTGAGGAGTTAGTTTCAAGGACTTCCTATGGTCACTAGTTTGAAAGGTCCTTCCACCTCCCTTTCTCAATTAGCCTAATTCAAGTTCTCAGGCCACCAGTCCACCTTGTGCCACGTCACCTGGTCACGTATTGGTGAGTTTGTTGCTAGGCTGTATCACAAAAGACCTTGACCCCAGAACCCTACCCAACCCTCCTCTTCGTATTTTAGGATTTTCTGACAAACCCAGTGGCACTCGGACCTTCAGATAGTGTAAAGGACCTTCATAGAATAAGAAAAAGGAAGCCTGTGGGTTTTAGTGAACACACACCTTGCTTGCATCCCTACCAGTACCACCTACAGACATGCATTTAGACCTGAGCAATGTATCTACTTGCTAAGCTCTCTGGCAATTTGGATTTTAACAGTATCTCGGCACAGCCAGGGCCCTGGGATGGGAGGAGCTCTATGCACCATGCTGTCACAGTGCTTCCACACGGCCGGCTCCTTCTGATGAAGTTGGGGCAGCTTTTGAGGGAGCAGAACACCACATCCGTGCTGTGTGGGGCTGCCAGGGGGTGCAGGTCCAGAATTCGGAGCCCTCCTTTATCACATGAAGGAGCTGTAACCAGGCTACTAGACAAATTCCAGCAGGACCCGTGGCTCATTCTCATGGTCCACTAAAGAAAAAGCCCTTAGGAAGCTGCAAATGTTACAGGAAGTCAATGAGTTTAAAGAGGACGGAAGCTCTGTGCTTTATGCCACACAACGTGCACGGCCCAGCACCTCGAAGCCTTAGACATGGGCCGATGGCCTTGCTGGGACTCCGCTACTCTGCACAGGAGCCCAAGCTGCCTTCTGGTTTTTACTTGAAACCCAACGGAGAACCTTACACACATTCTGTGCCAGACCTTGCAGAGGAGCTGGTCACACAGTTACCCGATGTGGCGAAGCCCGCTCTTCCCAGCATGTTGTAGCCTCTTCGCAGGACCCGGATCACTCCCATCGGACATTCAGTAGCTGCATAGAGAAGATGGCGACCCAGTTCTCCCAGCAAACTCAGAGGATCGAGAGCCCCGTGGTTCTCATCGTCCTGGACCCCACCTGCCTCAGACCTGCTCGACTATTCCACCACACAGCGCCAGGCTCGGTGAACCCTGTTGTGCACGGCAGCACCCTCACCTCCACCCCTCAGGCACCCCCTCCTTCACCCCCAGTGCTCACAGTGGGAGTGCGATAGATTGTTCATGAAAGCCAAATCAAATCAAATCAAATAATGCCGAAATAAACTTAACAGTCCATCCCAATAGCTTGCAACTCATTAGCTATCCTTTTCTTAATTGTTTAATGCAGTGGTTCTCAACCTTCCTAATGCCGAGACCCTTTAATACAATTCCTCATGTTGTGGTGACCCCCAATTTCATTGTTATAAATTGAATATAATAAAGCAGTGACTAATCACAAAAACAATATGTAATTATATATGTGTTTCCGATGGTCTTAGGCAACCCCTGTGAAAGGGTCGTTCGACCCCCAAAGGGGTCGCGACCCACAGGTTGAGAACCGCTGGTTTAATGGCAGCACATGTTGACGTTTTCACTTTAAAAGTAATTCAAACACAGCCCCTAAGTCTATGCAAACTGAGAGGAAGTGCTTTCAAAGGATATTTAAACTTCCTCTTGGTTTCCAAAACCCGTTAACTCCCAGTCTCCTCTGATCTCAGGTCCACTGCTCAGCTGGCTCATTCTTCCAGGCGGGGTCGGAACCGGAGCTTGCAGGGTGGGTCCCGCTGTTGGCCCTGGACAAACACTTCCTGATGCATTCCATTGCCACACGCTGCTAACCCTCCCCTGCCAACAGATCAGTAAACTCGGTGTCCTTGTGCCCGGCTCTCCAAACACCTCCCAGTGACCACAAAGCGATTTCTGTGGCACTTGATGATGCCACCAAACTTTTCCAAATTCCAAGATTCTGAAATACTAGTTGTCCTTGTTTTCCTACCTCTCTGATTGCTCCTTCAATGTCCTCATTTTTTCTTGCTGTGCCCAGTGGGTGCTGGGGTGGGGCGTTGGGTGGGGCAATGTCAATCTCCACCCCCCAGTTTGTATTCCAGCCTCCAGAACGTTTCCTGTGGACTCGGCGTCCATGACTGCTCCAATTCCGCATGTTCGTTTCTTCATTAAACATTTGCCAAGCTCTTGCTAAGTGTCAGTTACTGTGCACTGGGGCCACATTTACTAAGACTGCGCTCATGGCACCTCCACCCTCCTCCCACCCCCCGCCCCAACTCCCCGCCCCAGCAGCATACCATGGAGGTTTCCCTGCTTCAGAACCCTAGGCCTGCAACGTGGGAGCCGCTCTCTACTTCGTTTTCCATATTACACACACCTACCTTGATTTCTTCCCTCACCATGTCAGGAGACGTTGCCCTTAACCGTTGCTACCTAGCAAGACCCGTGATCCTTCTTGTCTCCCTGATCCCATGCCCTTTCTTCCAGCTTGCCTGCACTCCTTAAGTCATCTTTCATACACTGATGTCAAAACGCTACCATCCCTTCTTTGTCCCCCCACACTGATGATGAGTATCTAGTATATGTCATATAACCCCCTTTGTTGCCCCGACACTGATGATAAATATCTATTGTATGTCATATCAAATCCTGTGCCTCTGCTTGTCTCCACTAATACTTGTCTTCTACTTCCTTCAGACCAGTCTCTTCACTGTCCCATCCTGCCCTCCCACCACGCCTCTACACTCTGCTCCAGTGTAATGCCCTCTCCTGGAATGCACTCCCCGTCATGTTTGCTTCTGCAATTCCCCCTTCCCTCAAGGCACAGCTCCAGCCCTACCTCCTCAACAAAGCCTTCCCCACCACTCCCTCCTCTGCCTGCACCTATTCGGCTCTCTTCATTTAGCCCTTCATTTCCCCCAGTAACCGACAAACTCCTCATCAACCTGCTCCGTGTTCTGGGTCAGCTCCAGGGACCTTATATACAAGTGCACTGAGCAAACGCACAAGAGACTGTGTGAGCAACTCGATCAGGGAAGTCCAGAAATTCTAATCGCAGAATCCGCATGGACTGAAGTTATAGATGAGAAGAAAACATAGAATGTTTTTGTGACATTAAAGTGGGAAAAGTCTCAGAAGTATGCAAAATATACTACCAAAAAAGCTTGACTTCAGTATTTTTTACTTTGGGCAAAGTTAGCAGACAGATTTGCTGAGGCAATTTGTATAATGGCCCAAGTTTACAAAGTATAATTATCTAGAAGGTGTAAGAGAAACACATGCAAGTCAACAAGGAGCTAATAACAATTGCTATAACCTTAATGTTCTTTTAAGAATTTAATGGTGTTTATAATTTTATTTTTTATATCTACAATATTAATGAATTGCTGTTAATAGTAAATAAAATAACTAACATCCATTGCATGTTCCCAGGCACTCGCCCAGGCAGCCTGGCTCTCACATGTACCTTAATCCTCTGCTTTTCAATCTCCTTTCTGCTTTGCCTAAAGGACATGAATAAGCAAGTCTCTGAAAGAGATGCTTCCATGGAGCCCAGCTGTAAAAAGAGACCCTCAGCTTCCTAGTAATCAGACCAGTGCCAGAAATTTCAGAGAACAATGAGATACCGCTTGGTGGCCTGCAGGCTGCTAAAAATGAAGATGTTGGGTAGCATTGCCGTGGCAGTGTTTCATGAAAACTTGTATGTTATTCCCTGTGACCAGCAAGCCTGGGGATTCCATGCTTATTGGGCATGAAGTGACCCTCTTAGGTGTCCGTCACAGCACTGCTGGTGACAACCGGGACCAGGCAGCAGCTGACGTGCCCGTCACTGGGAAATGGATGGAAAAACACGGCCCACGCAAGCGGTGGAACAATGAGCAGGGGATAGGAGACGTAAACTAGGTGCACGGACAAGACAGACAAGGATGATGAGCTGTTCATATCAATGTAAAAAGACACCCGTGACAAACAGCACCCTATAGTTTCCACAGATACTGTTACATAGGCTCAAAGGACATACCTCAAACGCTAGAGTGAGCATCCCTGGGGGAATTGGAATGGGGAATGAGGGGGGAAAGAATGACATAAATAACAAATGTATATACCATATAACATGACAGGCACAGGGTAATGATGATAATGTGCCATGCACTGAGAAATCGGACAGGAAAAATACCAAAACTAAAGTTAAAAATAACACACGAAAGGAAACCAGAAAATATACACCATGCAGACACTCAGAGAGTGCTAATTTCAGGATAGCCCATTGAAAGCTCTAATTTAAGCTTTTGAGACTTAATTTCCCATAACCCTTCAATCTCAGAGATTGAGTGGATTCAACTAGTCAATTAAGATAAAGATAACCCAAGGGGATCCCCCCCCCCGCCCCCGCCCCCCTCGGTGGTTGTTGAAAATGCGACATTTTTCTTCTTCAGGGAAAATCCGTGCACACTGGCTCCCAACTGACATCTAACTGGTTCCGGCCATTGTGCACTGGTCTTGGGGTTGCCCTCACCCCTGAGGCAGTGTTCTTCTCCCAGCAAACCTGGAATGAGGATGCTCCTGCATTTAAGAGCACTGGAGTCAGGCACTGATTAATATAAGCCCTCGAGAGCTTAGTGATATGAAAGTGGAAGGAGGCAGGAGAATTTATTTTTAGCCAAGACATATTCCAAACCTCAAACAACTACCACATCCTTCAGAGATAGGCATATTAAGTTGCTGAAAATCATTTTGATTTTTTTTCCTTTTTATTGAAAGTATCCTTTTGACTTTTAAAAACCATGACACGTTAAAATATTTAAAAATTATCTTATATGATAAAAGCGTAGTATGCAAATTGTCTCCGTGACCGGGAGGTCATCCAGGAGTTGGATCAGGGGGCGGGACTGACTGGGGGAAGGGAGGGAGTACCCGGCTGGCAGCCGGCAGCCACTAGAGACCTTACCAGTGCAGGAATGTCGTGCACTGAGCCTCTAGTAAAAACTAAATCTGAAGCATAATGGAGTGATGCAGACAGATGAGAATTCCAAAAATCCCAAGAGACTTTACTTTGTATAATATTTAAATGTATTAAGGGTATTCTCTTTAATTTCTAGATAGGCCAAGAACCAACTACCTGTAAGAATTAACACAGTTCAGCCTTTAGAGTCTACTGTAGTTGTTTACAAGTGCACCTGAGTGTGTGCACATGCGCTCTCTCCAAAGCTGTGTTCAGACCCTTCTTTGGGAGTAAGAGCCTCAAGGGGTGGTTAGGCTTGGTAACAGATTAGCAGGCCAGGTAAACACGTTAATGCCCAGGAGTCACAGGACTCACAGGAATTAATATGTTTTTTTTCAAGAGATCCACCCGGAATAGAATTCTCCTAGAGCAGTATCAAGTCCAGAGGAAGCAAGCAACCCGCATTATGGTTGATCAAAATAAAAATAAGCTTCCATTTTTCATTCTGCTGCACCTGTTATTTCAATATCTCCAGTATCAGTTCAATTCAGAACCACAAATTATTAGAACTGGGAAACACTTGAAACATCACCCAATCCTCTCACTTGAGGCTGGCAAAATTGGGGCCTGGCGAAAAGGAGTCACCTACAACTACCAAGCACATTAAGAATACAATTGGCAAAACCTGTTTCCTGCTCGTGTTTGAGGGTACTTGTATTCATTATGCCGAGTCTTTGCTGCTCATAGACATCACTTACAGGGGCTCCAATACAGAGGAATATTACATGTATAACATACCTCCAATGGCCAGGAGGGGATGCTAGAAGTTTGTGTAACTACATGCGATCAAAATACTGTACATACTTTTTAAGCATGAAGCATGGAACTGAAAACAAGAGGGATGGATACATGGAACAGACTAACAGCTGTCAGAGGGGAGGGGAGAGAGGGACTGGATGAAAGAAGGTGAAGGGATTAGCCAAAGAACATAGCCCATAGACTCAGATAACAGTGTGATGATGGCCAGAGGGAAAGGATGCGGGGCTGGGTGGAGGTGGGCAGAGGGTGGGGGAAGTGGGGTGGGGCCACAACATTAGTAACAAAGAAACAGAATTTCTGGAGGATGAGGCCCAGAAATCAGGATTTTAAAAAAGATTCCCAGGTGATTCTAATGTGCAGCCAAGGTTGAGAACCACTGTGCTAGAGGAATTTTCTACTTTTTGAGGTCCACCATATTAAGTTAATTAACACTCTTCAAGAATATCCTGTGCTCTTTGCTTACTGGCATGTGAGGGTTATTCTTGAATTTCTGCAATGTTTCTGGAATATTCTTCGTGGTCCATTATGCTCTATAGTTTAAAAAGAAAATCTCTCTCTATATATATATATTGAATGGGTTTTGGAATTTGTTAGATCTGGGTTTGAATCCATTACCTGCGTGACCCAGAGCAGGAGAAGCTTTTTAAGATTTCAACTGTCAAAGGTGGTTGATTATAACTACTTTGAAGTATTATATAAGGATTAAGTTGTTATAAGAATTATGGTATTTAAGACTGAATTAAATAGTATTGATTAAAAAAAAAACACAACCTGATCCAATCCCTGGCACATGGTGGAGGACACATCCAGAGTATGAATTTTTATTCTCATTTCATAGTGATTTTCCCAAGGACACACATCCTCCAAGTGGCAGTGCCTGGGCTTGAGCTTTCATTCTGCCTTCACCAAAGCAACATGCCCTCGCCGAATTACGTGGCCTCACGTCAAACTCTCCAAAGTGCCCCTTTTTGGCAGCTGCTTCTTGAGAAAGACCAGGACACTCTTTATCAGATAACCTTGTTGGCTGCCCAGCGAGCTGGGCTCCAGGCTGAGCCCCATGACCGGGCCATTCATGAGGAAAGGAAGTCTCAAAGGCTGGCAGCCGCGTGGAGTTGGTCTGAACCAGAAGTTCCCAGAGACCACATGCCCCTGGCAGCCATAGAGCCTTTGGGAAAAGCAAGCACGATGCGAAGCTTTGGTTGAGGTTTCTGGGCTACACTCAGCTTCCCTGGAAACTGTGCCCGGCCCAGCCCTGCTGCAGCACTAGCAGGAGACGCTGCTGCTTCCTGGGAAGCCACAGGAAGGTACAGAGCAGCACAGGGCCCAGGAAAAAAGCTTAAATGTAAACAACTTTATAATCACCACAGGCCTTCTGGACTACACCCTCTACGTTCTCAACAATCAATTTCCCAGTATTATATCTCAGAAATGGTATGTATTGGACAAGAGGGAAAGTAGGACAGCAGTCTCGGGAGAAAAATCAAGCCGTCTGAGCCAGCTTTTTCCTCTCTTTTCTCCCCAAAATGACCCAAGCTAGTCTAAGTTCACATCTGCCTCACACAGTATATTATAGGGATGGACGTAAGTTTCAGGGACAACTGCACTCCAGGGATAAAGGAGCCCTAATACATACAAAGATTTCAGAGGCAACCATAAGGGAATCAGTTGATAGTTTTTAGATGATAGTAGTAAATAACAATAATATCTAATAATTACTACAAATGTACTATATGCCAGAAACTGTACTAGGTCCCTTTAGTTATATAATCTGCATAACTTTTTGAAATAGGCATTATTATTGCATCCATTTCCAGGTGAGGAATCTGAGGCACAAAGAGATTAAGAAATTTGCACAGGGTCAGGCAGCTTCTAAGTGACAGAGATGAAAAATGATTTGCTGCACACATTTTAAAAAAATGCTTTACGCCCTGCTGGTGTGACTCAGTTGGTTGAACATTGTCCCAGGCACCCAAAGGTCACCAGTTCAATTGCTGCTCAGGGCATATGCCCAGGTTGCAGGCTGGAATCTGCATGGGAGGCAACCGATCGAGTTTCTGCCTCACGTAGATGTTTCTTCCTCTCTATCTCCCTTTCCCTTCCCCTCTATCTAAAATCAATTAAAACATATTTTTACGAGATGCTTTCATGACATGGAAAGGAGCTCAGAATATCAGGTGAACTGAAAGGAGAAGAACATGTTCAATATACTGTAGTCCACAAAACCATACTGCTATCCACATACACGCAAAGAAGAAATCTAGACGTTAACACCATACAGATAACAGATCTGGTCTTGTGATATAATTATGGGTGTTTTTCATTTTATCTTGTTTCTCTAAGTTTCTTCAGTAAGCATCTGCACCAGCACGTCCCAAAGTGCCTCCATGGCCCTTCGCATTCATGCCAAAGAGCTCTGTGGGGACCAGGAGCCTTTTCTGGAGACCAGGGGGCCCACAGAGAAGAGTAACCTCAGACCAGCAGCCAGCAAGAGAGGCCCAAGGTCCTGCCTGACCCACCACTTCCTTTTCTCTCCCCAGCTAGGCCACACCCACTTGCCACTGACTTGAGGCGCCCTGCCCCCAGGTCTCCACTTTCTGCCTTCTCTTGGAGGACACCGCCTGTCCACAGGATGCCACTGCTGGAAGCTTTCACCTTCTTGTCCTTCTGGGCTCGTGAGTCACACCCCTTGACCATTTCAGTCTAGATGAGTGAGCAAAGAAATTCTTTAATGTTTCTTATGTGATCAGAAGTTCATTGGAAATTCTCTTCTTTTGCATACAGTTGGCCTTGGGTTATCTACTTTGGAGCAGTCCCAGCTATCCATTACCACAGAAGTGGGGGGAAGTATTGACATAGGTTGCAAGATAACAAGCACCAGTTTTGAAAAGGACATCATTCACTGGTACCGGCAGAAACCGAATCAGGCTTTGGAGCATCTGATTTATGTGAGCTCCACAGTAGGCCCTGCTCGAAGCCATGTAGATGGAAAGAGAAACAAAGTTGAGGCAGGAAAGAATGCTCAACTTCTCACTTCAACCCTCCGCATATATTTCATAGGAAAAGAAGATACGGGTACTTACTACTGTGCTGGGTGGTACACACAGTCCTCTGTGGGTAGGACTCACAGTCCTAGAACTGTGGAGACAACTCACACAGGATCCCCGCCTTGGATTCGTGCCCACCCACATCCTTCCCAACAGTGGCAACTGCTACCAGCACCCGCCTCCCCAGCTGGGCTCCTGGCCTCGGCCTCACCTTGTCTGCAGCTCTTCCTCAGCTTCCAGGAAGCCATGTTGGCTTATGCTTGCACATCAGCTTCCAGCTGATTCCAGGAATTGTGCTCCCAAAGCTTCATCTGACACTATGTCCCAACTAATTAAAGTCTTGTCTGGGGACTGAGCGCACACAGTCTGTGCCACTGTCCCTCGTCTCACCACCCAGTTTCAGGTTGAGAGGGGAAGGGATGGCTGGGGCCATTATTATCACACTAGGGGCCCAGTGCGTAAATTCATGTACCTTGAAAGGAACTGTGGGCCCAGAGGCTGTGGTTGGCACAGGGGTGGGTCTTGGCCAATCCTCCGTGCCCCTGCATGGCCTCTCCCACTGCAGCCCCCTGTCCCCTGTCTGCCAACATCCCACTCCTGCACTGACGGTACCAGCCATGCTCACCCCTGCTGAGGCACAGAGTGATTGGGGCCAGCGCCAGCGTGGGTGTGAGTGGGGACAGCGCCATCAGTGATTGTGAACAGCAGCTGCTGACCCAATCACCCCTCAGGAGCAGGGGGAGGTGGACAAACCCTCAGGGGCAATCAGGACCAACAGCCACCGCTCACACCCACTGATGGTGCTGAGCAATCGAGTCAGGCACCAGGCGCTGGCAGCGGGCGCAAGCAGTGTGTCCAGTGCTGGCAGTGGGTGTGAGCAGGGCCGTCACTGGCAGCAGGTGCAAGCGGTGGCTGCCAGCCTGGATTGCCTCTCAGGAGCAGGGGGAGGTGGAAAAACCCTGAGGGGTGATCGGGGCCAGCAGCCACCACATGCACCCGCTGACAGCACCGAGTGATCAGGGCCAGTGCCGGGCACTGGCAGCAAGTGCGAGTGGGCCATTGCTGGCAGCAGGTGTGAAAGCTAGGCGGGACAGTGGAGCATGGGAGCAAAAAATGTTCAGTAACCAACAGAGGCTAGCCCAAATGATAGCGACCAGTGCCCCACCTTGGTCTGGCACCTCCGCTCCCCTGTCCACCTTCCTGCCATACTCAAAGGGAGATAATAATACCACTACCTCTCAAGACTGATATCTACACTAACAAAAGAGAAAGATGCAAATTGACTGTACCTTCATGACACCCACCAGCCAATCAGGAGTGAGTATGCAAATTAACCCAACAAAGCTGGCAGGTTAATTTGCATATGCAGGTGCCAAGCTGTTGGGGTCGGGGAGGGACACTTGTGCTGCTCCAGGCCTCTAGGCAGCATGGGAAGGCGGAAAGGCGGCTCTGGCTGGAGCAAAGGTGGTGCCAGCAGCCAGGGGAAGGAAGGCCCATTCTTGCACAAATCTTCATGCATTGGGCCTCTAGTATGTTGTATAAATAAAATAATACAAGAAAACTTTTACAGCAGTATCAACAAATTCTCAAAGTAGGATTGGACTCACATAATCTAGCTCCAGAGTCTGACTTCTAGATGATAACAGGATGAAAGAGGTGCTGTGCATTGTTCCTACACCCATGGAGAAAACAAAACTGACTTTAGTGAAACATTCACTGACACAATCTAATACTTTGCACTTAATATGTGACCAGGATTGGAGTGATCTGGAGTCTTCACAGAACACATAAAATGGCAATAAGTTATCAGTTTGTTTTTTAAAATATAAAATAAAAATTTTATCCTTTCATAATGCACCTCTGAAATCATTGTGAAACTGATGCCTGGCCTTTAATCCATGCATTCTTCTTATCCAGTACATCCTGGGCCCCACAGAAAGAATATGGACATCACCTTGCATCTGTGGCATATACACTCCCTTATCCACTTGATAATTTCTAAGATCATGGCAACACATGCATCCACACCACCTCCTCTTCTAAGGACCCTGGTTCCAGTTATCAATGCAGGGAGGCCATTACATGAAAGACAGAGATCAGGAAAGGCTGATATGCAATCAGCCTCTCGGCCTTGCTCCTCCACCTCTGATGCACGCAGCCTTTTGTGAGTCCATCCTGTCCCTGGGATTCCTGACCACCATGTTCTCCCAGTGTGCACCACAATAGATTTCTTAAACCGACATAAGGCCTTACTGCTTATCTAAACTTTTAATAGGAGAAAAGGGAAAGGGAAAGACCTGAGAGAAACACAAGGAATCTGAGAACATGAGCCCTTTCAGCAGGAAAGTACAGACAAGCTTGTCAATATGCTGCTGCAACCTTCTTCACATGGCTGTCTCATGTAGTCCCCAAAGGGTCTCTGAGCACAGTGGCGAGGTGCTGACAGTGAGGCACTCCTGTGCTCAGAGCTGAGAAGAAAACTCTCCAGCAGCTTTTTATATGTCAGACTAAGTGGTGAATAACAGGGATAGAGACACCAGAAACACATTGCACTCAAAGGATAGAATATTATACAGCCTTTGAAAACAATATTTTATGGATTGATTAGTAAAATAAAAAAATATTTACAATATAACATAAAGAAAAATTAATGAGTGTACAGTAACCTCTTAACAATAAAATTGTTTGTACTGACAGAATTATAATAAAAAGGGGAAGTGAATCCTCTAATTTGTGAGAATGCTTATTTCTGAAGAACTAGATGTCTTTATTTTTTTCTATGTACTTTGATTAACGTTACATATTTTTCTTAATGAGCTAATACAGTTTTACAGTAAAAATATTTAACAAAGTAATTATCACTTGTATGATAATAATACTAACAAGACTTTATGATATCATTGAAGACTCATGATGGACCAGGTCCTAATATTTGAGTGTTTGGGCATTACCCTCATGTAATGTTATAACAGAAGCTTCTGAATAGCTCTAAAAGATACTTATGCAGGCAAGGCACATATGTACAAAGTGAGGTATGAAGCTCAAGTAAGTCAACAAACGTTAGGTAGGGGTAAGGGAAATAGGAAGGTGTTTATGTTTTGTCATTAAATAATATTTATATAGATTATTAAAAGACCTCAATATTGCTCACAATGATAAATTAACCAAAAGAAGAGAATCCTATCTAATAAAAGAGAAACATGGTAATTAGCCGTACATCCGCTACCCTTCCCATTGGCTAATCAGGGTGATATGCAAATTAACTGCCAGCCAAGATGGCAGCCGGCAGCCAGGCAGCTTGAAGCGAACATGAGGCTTGCTTGCTTCAGTGACGGAGGACTCCAACGTTCCCCGCCTGCCGCTGCCGGCCTCTGAGCTTGCAGTTTGAAACATTGTTACAAATATAGAAGCTAAACAAAACCCCAGAAACCCGCTTTCAGCCAGCCGGGATCTCAGAGCTGGAGTTGAAACAGTGTTTCGATTATAGAACCTAAACAAACCAGATACCTGCTTTCAGCAGCTGAGGCCTAAGAGCTGGAGCCAAAGCTGGCTAAAGCTAAAGCTGGCCCAGAATAAAAAAAAAAAAACAAAGAAAAAAAGGAGTGGTTGGGAGCTTCAGTCACTCGCCAGCCTGAAAACAGCCTTCAGCCCCTCACCCAGACTGGCCAGGCACCCGAGTCGGGACCTCCACCTTGAAGGGTGTGTGACCAGCTGCAAACAGCCATCATCCCCTCATCCAGACTGGCCAGGCACCCCACTGGGGACCCCCACCCTGATCCAGGACACCCTTCAGGGCAAACCAGCCGGCCCCCACCTGTGCACCAGGCCTCTATCCTATATAGTAAAAGGGTAATATGCCTCCCAGCACTGGCAGCAGCGGAGCAGCAAGGCCTCCTGGCACCTGGATCAGCGTGACAGGGGGCAGTGCCCAAACCCCTTGATTGCCCTGCGGCTCTGTGTGTGACAGGGGGCGGGGCCACAACCTCCCTATCCACCCTGCTCTGTTCGTGACAGGGGAAAGCGCCCCAACCCCCTGATCAGCCCTGCTCTGTGCCTGATAGGGGGGAGCTCCCCAACCCCCTGATCGCCCTGCGGCTCTGTGTGTGACAGGCTGTGTTGCCCCAAAACCCTGATCCACCCTGCCCTGAGGGTGACAGGGGGCGGTGCCCCAATTCCCCTATCGGCCCTACTCTGTGAGTGATGGGGGGAGCTCCTCAACCCCTTGATGGGCCCTGCTCTGTGAGTGACAGGGGGCAGCGCCCCAACCCCCTGATTGGCCCTGCTCTGTGCGTGACAGGGGGTTGGCGCTGCAACCTCCCCATCGACCCTGCCTTGAGTGTGACAGGGGGCGGTGCCCCAACCCCCAAATTGGCCCTACCCTGAGCGTGACTGAGGGTGGCATCGCAACCTCCCAATCCGCCCTGCTTTGTGCATGACAGGGGGGCGGTGCCCCAACTCCCCAATCAGCCCTGCTCTGAGCCCCACCAGGGCCTGCACCTAGGGATTGGGCCTGCCCTCTGCCACCCGGGAGCAGGCCTAAGCCAGCAGGTCATTATCTCCCGAGGGGTCTCAGACTGCGAGAGGGCACAGGCCGAGCTGAGGGACCCCCCTCATCCCCCCAAGTGCACAAATTTTTGTGCACCGGGCCTCTAGTATAAAGATAAATATTCAAATCCTACTTTAAAATGCTTATTTATATGTAATCCCAAGCAATCTTATATCTATTCATAAATAAGTAAAGAGAAATACAAAGTGAAAATATCGAATGGGTGCCTTTTACTGTCATTTTTTATAGGATTTTACTCAGACTTTTTTTAATGAGCATCTGTTACTTATCTGACTTCTCCTGTCTCCCAGATCTGGGCCTTTGAATGAGTCACTTCTTTTTGCCAGTGTCCTCAATGCCAAATTGAGATCATCATAAGAGCTACCTCACAGCACTGTTGCTGAGAGGACTGAATAAGTAAGTAAACATTTAGAAAAATGCCTTACAAATAACAATTCCTCAATGGTTATTAAATGCCACATTAATTTTAAAACTTATTATTACATATTAAACATAATATAGCTGTGACAGTACTCCTGCATGTGGGATCATTATGTTCATGAGACAGCTCCAAGGTCCACAATGAGAAGCTGAGTTCTACAAATTGCTCTGTCCCCCAACTCTGCCAGCAACTGCAGTCCAGTCCCTTCATGGAGGCAGCAAGATTATAAATGAAATTTGGATGACCTGAGTCATAATCTGTGTGGTGACATCTCAATTAATTTTTAAAAACACTAAAGTACTTCCATGCTTCTGAATTTGGTATCCTATATAATAAAAGCCTAATATGCAAATTGTTCCCCTCCACCCGGAGTTCGACTGCTCACTATGACGTGCGCTGACCACCAGGGGGCAGTGCAGAACATGGTGGGCATTGGTAATGTGCTGTGACCTCTTGCAGGCTACCTGGGGGTGGGGGTGACGGGGACTGAGGTGCAGTGAGAACACAGGGTATCCACCGAGCACACTCCACTCCCCTTGTTACCCTCCCCAGGGACATCAGGGCTCGTGTGCAGGGGAAGCCCCTGCACAGGTGCCAGGCGCCCTTGAGGAGCCCACCCCGCACCCACACAGCATCTTCTGGGTTAGCCAGGCCACAGCCGCTGGGACCGCAGGGGCTGGTTAGGCTCCCCATGGCTTCCTGCAGGAATTGGTCTGCGCGGCGGGCTGGGAGAGAGTACAATGACTGCCTGGCTTCCATGTGATGCCACTGGGTGGCCCAGAGGCCCACACTGCTCCCCGGCTCGCAGTGTCCAGCCACACTTACCACTTCTCCATGTGGGGACTCGGGCACCGTGACTCAGGCGGAGGCCAGTGTAGGCCCAGAGGGCCAGGTGCTGCCCAGGGCCCAGAAGTCAGCTGGGACCTGCCATTTCATGCCAGACGTTTGTGCTTCGATCGCTGGCCAGGCCTAGGGACCCCACCTGTGCACGAATTTCATGCATTGGGCATCTAATCTTAAACAATGTCGATGAAGTGTTTCAGTGTCTGATTTCTATGTTGTTGTGTAACAGAAAAATAAAGGTCAGGTTTCATACCCAAAGTCCTGAATCAACGGCATATCACAGAAAGATGGGCTTAGGCCAGTGATGGCGAACCTTTTGAGCTCGGCGTGTCAGCATTTCAAAAAACCCTAACTTAACTCTGGTGCCGTGTCACATATAGAAATGTTTTGATATTTGCAACCATAGTAAAACAAAGACTTATATTTTTGATATTTATTTTATATATTTAAATGCCATTTAACAAAGAAAAATTAACCCCCAAAATGAGTTCGTGTGTCACCTCTGACACGCGAGTCATAGGTTCGCCATCACTGGCTTAGGGGCTGAACATAGCAGGTGAGTCTTCATATTTCTGAAGTAATGCCTCTATGACATGGTATTTCATGGGGAACAGTTGAGTGGCTATGAGAAACATCCCGGCCCAACCCCAAGACAGACACGTTTTTCACAAAATATTTTCCTTCCAGATCATAAACTCTCTTGCCCAGTCTTCCCAGCTCTTATGGGGCACAGGGAGCCCCAGAAATGATCATATCTGTAGCAGGTCATGAAGAACCCCAAGGAACATCTGAGCCACCACTTGTTCTGAGAAACCAGATTGAGCCCCACCTCCTGTCTCAAGTCTGCGAACGGGGACCTCAGTGTCTTCCCTTCTCCCTGGGAGCTGCTTGGTGCTCAGGATGCCACCACTGGAAGCTGTCATCTTCCTCTCCCTCTGGGCCTGTGAGTTGTCCCCATCATTTCAGTCTACAAGGTGGGCTTTCTTTACATGCCATTTGTTCATGGACGTTTATTTTTATTTTATTTTTGCTTGCAGTTGGCCTTGGGCAGTTAAAGTTGGAGCAACCTAAACTATCAATTTCTTGGGCAAAGGGTGAGAGTGCCCAGATACCTTGCAAGGTGTCTTCTAGCACCTTTAGCAACGATTACATTCACTGGTACCGGCAGAAACCAGATCAGAGTATAGAACATTTAATATACGTGGCCTCCACAGCCACTGTTTTCGGGAAGAACAACAAACTTATGGCAAGTAAATATTCTCAAACTTCCACTTCTACCTTGACAATAAATTTCTTAGAAAAAGAAGATGAGGCCGTTTACTTTTGTGCCTGCTGGACTGTCTACACAGCGTTTGAGATGCCAGGATCACCTGCACAAGAACCATCATCAGTCTGTGCCCACCAACATCTTTCAATATGGGCAACCACAGAGGCTACACAGCTGGGACCCAGCCTGAGCCTCCCCCCCCACGGAACTTGAGTCATGTACTATGTTGTTTGTAACCAGCTGCTGGGACCAGGAACTCAGCTAGAATGTGTAAAGAAAGCCCACCCAGCATGGCTCAGTGGTTGAGTGTCGACCTATAACCTATTAGGTGGTCGGCAAACTCATGAGTCAACAGAGCCAAATATTAACAGTACAATGATTGAAATTTCTTTTGAGAGCCAAATTTTTTAAATTTAAAATATATAGGTAGGTACATTGTTATTAACTTAATTAGGGTACTCCTAAGGCTTAGGAAGAGCCACACTCAAGGGGCCAAAGAGCCGCATGTGGCTCGCGAGCCGCAGTTTGCCAGCCACTGACTAGGAGGACCTGGCTTGATTCCTGGTCAGGGCACATGCACTGGTTGCAGCTCAATCCCCAGCGTAGGGAGTGCAGGAGGCAGCTGATAAATGATTCTCTCCCATCATTGATGTTTCTATCTCTCTCCCTTCCCCTTCCTCTCTGAAATTAATAAAAATATGTATTTAAAAAGAAGAAAGGGTAAAGCAAATGCTGACTTCAGAAATCTCGAAGTAGAAGAAAGGAGGGGGAGAACCAAGATGGTGGCATAGGTTAACTCCAGAGTTTGCTGCCTCGAACAACCACTTCAAAAATACAACTAAAAGATGGAACGGACATCATCCAGAACCACAGGAAGGCTGGCTGAGTGCAAGTTCTACAACTAGGAGGAAAGAGAATAGCATACCAAGACTCAGAGGAGGCGCAGTGCTGAAGTCAAATACTAAGGTGCGGAGGTGCGAGCAGAGCGGGCTGGCGGCGGAGAGTGCGGTTGTCTTTTTCAATCGGGAGGGAGTCTCAGACGCTGATCCCCAGATCTGGGCGAGTCTCTAGGGACCCAGACTCAAAGGGGAGAAGCGGGATTGTCTGGCTTCGGTTGGAACTCGAAGGCAGCTTTCTCTCTGAGGTTTGCAGCCGTTGCTGGGACTCTGAGAGACAGAGCCTCCTGGATGGGACTGAGAGCAGCCATAACTGCTCCCTCCGCCCGCCCTGTTTGATCCCCTGGGACACGCCCCACCCAAGCCCTGCACAGAGCCATTTGCCAGATAGCCTCAGGCAAAGGCTAGATTAGCACCTCCCTAGAGGACAGAAGTTCTCTCACTGCAGACACAACTGATTCTCACAGCCACTTGGCCTGGAGCTCAAATCCCCTCTAGTATTACCTACAACAATCAAGGCTTAACTACAACAAGACTGCACACAAAGACCACTAGGGGGTGCACCAAGAAAACATAAAAAACTGCGGAGACAAAGAAACAGGACACAAAGGTCAGAAATGGAAGATATAGAGCTCAAAACCACACTTTTAAGGTCTTTCAAAAATTTTCTAAAAACTGCTGATAAATGTAGTGAGATCCTCAAGAAATCTAATGAGACCCTCAATGTTGTGATAAAGAACCAATTAGAAATTAAGCATACACTGACTGAAATAAAGAATATTATACAGACTCCCAACAGCAGACCAGAGGAGCGCAAGAATCAAGTCAAAGATTTGAAAAGCGAAGAAGCAAAAAACACCCAACCGGAAAAGCAAAATGAAAAAAGAATCTGAAAATACGAAGATAGTGTAAGGAGCCCCTGGGACAGCTTCAAGCGTACCAACATCAGAATTATAGGGGTGCCAGAAGATGAGAGAGAGCAAGACACTGAAAACCTATTTGAAGAAATAATGACAGAAAACTTCCCCCACCTGGTGAAAGAAATAGACTTACAGGTCCAGGAAGTGCAGAGAACCCCAAACAAAAGGAATCCAAAGAGGACCACACCAAGACACATCATCATTAAAATGCCAAGAGCAAAAGACAAAGAGAGAATCTTAAAAGCAGCAAGAGAAAGAAACTCAGTTACCTACAAGGGAATACCCATACGACTGTCAGCTGATTTCTCAACAGAAACTTTGCAGGCCAGAAGGGAATGGCAAGAAATATTCAAAGTGATGAATACCAAGAACCTACAACCAAGATTACTTTATCCAGCAAAGCTATCATTCAGAATTGAAGGTCAGATAAAGAGCTTCACAGATAAGGAAAAGCTAAAGGAGTTCATCACCACCAAACCAGGATTATATGAAATGCTGAAAGGTATCCTTTAAAAAGAGGAGGAAGAAGAGAAAGGTAAAGCTACAAATTATGAACAACAAATATGCATCTATCAACAAGTGAATCTAAGCATCAAGTGAATAAATAATCTGATGAACATAATGAACTGGTGATTATAATAGAATCAGGGACATAGAAAGGGAATGGGCTGACTATTCTTGGGGGGGAAAGGGGTGTGGGAGATGCGGGAAGAGACTGAACAAAACTCGTGCACCTAGGGATGAGGACAGTGGGTGGGGAGTGAGGGTGGAGGGTGGGGTGGGAACTGGAAGGAGGGGAATTATGGGGGGGGGGGGAAAGAGGAACAAATGTAATAATCTGCACAATAAAGATTTAAAAAAAAAAAAGACACACAGCTGATATGAAGCAAAGTAGGGTTGGACCCATCTAATCTAACTCCAGTGTCTGATCTCTAGATCATAAGAGGATAAAAGAAGTGCTGTGCATTGTTCCAACACCCATGGAGAAGACAAAACTGACCTTGGTGAAACATTTTCTGACAAAATGTACTATTTTATACTGAATCATGTGACCAGGATTGGAGTGATCTGGAGTCTTCACAGAATACAAAAAATGTCAGTAAGTTATCAATTTGTTTATTAAAATATAAAATAAAAATTTTGTCCTTTCATAATACACCTCTGAAATAATTGAAACAAATGACTGCACTTTAATCCATGCAATCCATGCATTCTTCTTATTCAGTACATCCTGGGCACCCACAGAAAGAATATGGATGTCACCTTGCTTCTGTGGCATACACGTTCCCTTATCCATTTGATCATTTCTAAGGTGGTGCCAATACATGCATCCACACCACCTCCTCTTCTAAGGACCCTGGTTCTAGTTCTTAATGCTGGGAGGCCATTTTACATTACACTCAATGGGTAGACTATTATGCAGCCATTGAAAACCATAATTTATGGATTGATTAGTAATATTAAAAAATATTCACAGTATAATATAAAGAAAAATTAATGAGTATATAGTAACCTCTCAACAATAAAGCTGTACTGATACCAGAAAAATAAAAGGGGGAGGGAATTCTCCAAAACAGTGAGAATTGTATTCCTGAGGGACCAGGTGGCTTTATTTCTTCTATGCATTTTGATTAACTTTACATATTTTATTAAATGAGCTCATATGGTTTTATCATAAACACTAGAGGCCCAGTGCGCAAAAATTTGTGCCCTGGCGGGGAGTAGGGGGGTGTCCCTCAGCCAGACCTGTGCCCTCTCACAGTCTGGGAACCCTCGGGAGATAACCACCTGCTGGCTTAGGCCGGCTTCTGGGTGGTAGATGGCAGGCCTGGATCCCACGCTGGGTCACAGATGGCAGGCCCTCTGCCGCGCCACCCCATCCTGCTGCCTGCTGCACACGGCAGGCCCAGCAGGCGGCGGGGCGGGGCAGGGCGTGGGGTGGGCGGATTGCACACGGACTGCAGGCCTGACGGGCCGCAGGGCAGGGCGGGGCAGGGTGCAAGGCAAGCAGATTGTGATCTGCCACACCCCACTCCACCAGCCACAGGGCCGTGCACACAGACGGAAGGCAGGCGGCTTCTGGGGTTGCACAGTGGCGCCTGGATGGCAGCTCCCTCTGGTGGCTTACGCTGTCCCGCCCTGCCTACAGTATGCAAATTAATCGCCATCTTTGTTGGTGGTTAATTTGCATATCTCGATGATTAGCCAATGGGAGGCTTAGCAAAGGTATGTTTGTCTATTATTAGATAGGATACTTAATAAAGTAATTTTCTCTTGTTTGATAATAATGCTAATAAGACTTCATGATATCATTGATCACTCTTGATACATCAGGTACTAATATTTGAGCATTTGGTTGTAATGTAATGTGTAATAGAAGTCTCTGAATAGCTCTAAAAGATACTTGTAACCCGGTGGCATGGCTCAATGGTTGAGCATTGACCTATGAACCAGGAGGTCAGGGTTTGATTCCCAGTCAGGGCACACATTTTGGTTGCGGGCTGGATCCGCAGTAGGGAGCTTGTTGAGGCAGCCGATCAATGATTCTCTCTTCCCGTTGATGTTTCTATCTCCCCCTTCCTTCCTCTCTGAAAAAAGAAAAAAAAGATACATATACAGCCAAGGAACATATGTGCAAAGAGGGATATGAAGTTCAAGTAAGCCAACAAATGTCTGATAGAGTTAGTGGTATAAGAAGGTGTTAAACAATCTTTGGTTATTTTATAACACTCACATTGATTATTGAAACACCTCCATATTGATGAAAACAAAAGTTAGCCAAAAGAAGAGAATATAAAGACAAATATTCAAATCTTACTTAAAATGTTTATTTATATATAATACCAAGTAATTCTATTTCAGTTCATAAATAAGTAGAGAGAAATAAAAAGTAAAAGTATAGAAGAGGTGCCTTTTACTGTCATTTTTTATATCATTTTACTAAGAATTTCATTCATGAGCAACTGTTACCTATGTGATTTCTTCTGTCTCCAAGATCTGGGTCTTTGAATGAGTCACTTCTCTTTGCCACTGGTTGAGAGGATTAAATAAATAAGAAAACATTAAGAGTAATATCTTACAAATAACAATTCTTCAATAGATATTAAATGCCACAATAATTTAAAAGCTTATTATTACATATTAACCATAATATAGCTGTGAAAATACTCCTGCATGTGGGATCATTATGTTCATGAGACAGCTCCAAGATCCAGAATGAGAAGCTGAGTTCCCGGATTGCTCTGTCTCCCAACTCTGCCAGCAACTGCAGTCCAGTCCCTTCATGGAGGCACCCAGATTATAAATGAAATTTGGGTGCCCTGAGTCATAATCTGTGTAATGACATCTAATTAATTTTAAAAAGCACAAAAGTACTTCCATGCTTTCGCATATGCTGTCTTAAAAAATGTCAATGAGGTGTTTCAGTGTCTGATTTCTGTGTTGTTGTGTAACAGAAAAATAAAGGTCAGGTTTCATACCCAAGTCCTAAATCAACAACACTTCACAGAAAGATGGGCTTGGGGCCTGAACATAGCAGGTGAGTCTTCATATTTCTGAAGCAATGCTTCTATGTCATGGTATTTCATGGGGAACAGCTGAGTGGCTGTGAGAAACATCCCCGCCCAACCCCAAGACAGACACATTTATCCCAGAATATTTTCTTTCCAGATCATGAACCCCCTTACCCAGTCCTCCCAGCACTGATGGGGCACAGGGAGCCCCAGGCCTGGTCACATCTGTAGCAGCTCATGAAGAACCCCAGGGAGCATCTGAGCCACCACTTCTTCTGAGAAACCAGAACCAGCCCCGCCCCCTGCCACTGGTCTGCTCACAGGGACCTCAGTGTCTTCCCTTCTCCCTGGGAGCTGCTTGGTGCTCAGGATGCCACCACTGGAAGCTGTCATCTTCCTCTCCCTCTGGGCCTGTGAGTTGTCCCCATCATTTCAGTCTACCAGACAGACCCAAGAAATTCTTTACTGTCACCGCTTTACCTGCCATTTGTTCATGGAATTTGTTTTTATTTTCTGCAGTTGGCCTTGGGCAGTTAAAGTTGGAGCAGCCTGAAATATCTATTTCCAGGGCAATCTATAAGAGCGCCCAGATACCTTGTAAGGTGTCCTCTGGCACCTTTATCAGTGATTCCATTCACTGGTACCGGCAGAAACCAGATCAGGGTATGGAACATTTATTATATGTTGTCTCCACAATTGTTGGTGGTGGGAAGAACAACAAATTTGAGGCAAGTAAAGATTTTCACACTTCCACTTCCACCTTGAGAATAAATTTCTTAGCAAAAGAAGATGAGGCCGTGTACTTCTGTGCCTGCTGGACTGGCATACACCCCATTAGAGTTGCCAGGATCACCTGCACAAGAACCATCTTCAGGTCTGTGCCCACCCAAATCCTTCTCAATATGGGCAACCACAGAGGCTGCACAGCTGGGCCCCAGCCTGAGCCCTCCCCCCCCCCCCCCCAGAGCACCTATCATGTACTTTTTTGTTTGTAACCAGCTGCTGGGACCAGGAACCTAGCTGGAGAGTGTAAAGCTCATGCTGACTTCAGAAATCTCAAAGGACAGAGGCTTCCTGTATCTACTGGCAGAACAAGTGTCCTATGACGGGGACAGCTCTTTAGGCCTCACTGACACTCACAGAGAGGCCGTGCCTCGCCACCCTGCTGCTCCCCCTCCCTCTCCTCTGCTTTCTTTTTTTCGAGTTCCAACCAACATGAAATACACCAGACACTTCATATTTTCATTAGTTTACTATCCTATATCTCCTCCTCTAGACTATGCACCATGAAGTAGGGTTTGTGGCTGTAGGTACTTAATAATTGTATTTATTTATTTTTGAAAGAGCCAGTGTTATTCATTCGCTGTGAATAAATTGAGTGGAGGTAGACTGTGGGAGGGACCTGGTACTGGGTGGGGACATTCCACTCTCCACCTGGTATGCAGGAGCCCCAATCTCTGCCTCAACTGCAGGGAAAAACAGCTCAGCACAAAGTAAGAGGTGCATGGGGTGGGAGCCCAGTCCTTCCTGACATCCTGGCCCAAACAGCAGAGATTCCCTAAGACCTATGTGCTTTGCCCTCCACTCCACTGTGACCAGAGGTGTGAGGCCACCAAAGAGAGTGGGTTCCTGGCATATATTTTGGGTTGCAGACCTTCTGCACCTGACTTGCAGACAGAGCCTGCCTGCTCACAGCACCCAGCGCTCACAGTGGAGCAGCCCACCTCCCACCCAACTTCATATAATCTTGGCTGCAAAGGGAGAAACCTTCCAATTCATTTGAATTCAAATCCATTCAAACCAGAAGGCGCTGAGAAACTGTATATTTTAAAATAACCTCTCTGGGCACCTTCTCATGCCTAAGGCAAAGAGCAAATCCGTGCAGAGGGAGCATAACTTTACAAAAAGAAGCAGATGGGGAGGGAGGGCCCTTCCTCCAGGCTGAGACTCCCCAGAGCAGGCTGAAAGCTGTGCTGGGCACTCACAGAGAGGGTGGTCCCGCTGAACAAGGGCTCCTAGCCCCCCAAGGCTGCCCCTCCCTGAGAGTAACAACCCAACATGTTATTGGACATCAGGGCCCAGGAAGACATGGACAGGAATTTGCAGCAAAGAAAGTAAGGGTTTATTTTAAGAAGTGGCCCATGCCCAGAGACACAGGTGAGGTAATGCTCAAAGGCCTGGGTCCCTGATGGTTTCCAGGGGATGGGTTGCATGGGGGAAAAATCACTAATCATGGTGATTAAAGGAGTTAGGGTCATGGTCAAGGGTATGGTCTCTACTTATTGGTCCAGGATAGTTTAGAGCAGTGGTTCTCAACCTTGGCTGCACATTAGAATCACCTGGGAATCTTTTTTAAAATCCTGATTTCTGGGCCTCATCTTCTGGAAATTCTGTTTCTTTGTTATGGGGTGAGGTCACAACATTAGTAACAAAGAAACAGAATTTCTGGCGAATGGGGCCCAGAAATCAGGATTTTAAAAAGATTCCCAGGTGATTCTAATGTGCAGCCAAGGTTGAGAACCGCTGGCTTAGGGGGATAGTTAATCAGTGTATCTGGTCCAGATGTCAGTTGAGCAAAACTCTGTCTCTGGAGTCAACACACCTGATGCTGTTTCCTAAGATGATTTGACGCCAACCACAACCTCATGGTCCTGAGGGCTTCATGATTAAGGGAGCAGTTGTGCAGGGGAGAAGGAGGCAGGTGAGTCAGGGTGCAGGATGAGGCCAGTTTTCCTCAAAAGGAGAGAAAGGAGAAAAAGTCATATTAAAGAAATAAAGTTTCGAATAATAGCCTATGTGGCTCAGTGGTTGAGCCTCAGCCTATGAACCAGGAGGTCACGGTTGGATTCCCGATCATGGCACATGCCCAGATTGCGGGTTCAGTTCCCAATGTGGGGTGTGCAATTGGCAGCCAATCAATGATTCTCTCTCATCATTGATGTTTCTATCTCTAATTCTATTCCTCTCTGAACTCCATAAAAATATATTTACAAAAAATAAAGTTTCTGCACTTTGCAAAAACTGTATCAATCTCTATAATTCCTACTTTATGTGAACCCAGAAGTCATCCACTGCAAGCTCTTCAGTTTCCCCTACAATCTCCTGAGCATTTTCTATGCCTCTGGGACTGGGATATATATGATTTGATCACCTCATCCTGCTAGTCTCTATGCAACCCCATAAAATTCCTTTTTACAGATAAGGAAAAAGAGGTGAAATAATTTATCCAGGACTACACAGCTACCGTGTTATTTTAGGGCATTTCCAGTCTCTGTCTTTTGGAAGCTCTGGGTGAATTGCTCCACTGATACTTCAGAGGGTGGGCACTGTTTTGGGCAGGGCTGTGGTTCCATGAGATTTGTGTGTAGCCAGACATGGCTTCCTCCCCCATCTAATGCCCCTTAGATGTGCAGCCTGAAAAGTGATCTCAAATACCAGCTCTGCTTTCCCCAGTTCTCCTGATCTTCTCCTTTTGGCTAACGTGAACCTCACCAACGACGCTTTGGCCACACACACATCAGAGGCAAACCAGCTCTGCCCTAAAGCTACATTTGCCAGTTAAATGGTTGTTCTTTTTGCCGATTTATAGAAACACTACATTTAGTTAGAATGTACAGTACTAAATGTAGCCGGGGCTCAATTAATGTCTGTTGAAGTAAAATTAATATTTTTATTATTATTGATGGGTTCACATTACCTAGTGAGTGGGTGATTTTGTACAGATGGCTGCCCAAAATATCGTGATCATTTTGGCTCAACTTATTTTCTTCCATTCATGAAGTGGGAGAGACACATTCACTCTGCCATAAGAGAAGCAACATTATATTATCTAATTAATGCTGAATAAAATCTTCAAAATCACCATTTTCACAGTAAAAATACTAGTACTGTGGGAAATGTGATGTCTGTTATCTAGAAGTCATGTAAAAATCATAATTCAAAAATTATTAGGCCCTGACTGGTTTGGCTCAGTGGATAGAGCGTCAGCCTGTGGACTCAAGGGTCCAAGGTTTGATTCCAGTCAAGGGCATGTACCTTGGTTGCGGGCACATCCCCAGTAGGGAGTGTGCAGGAGGCAGCGGAACGATGTTTCTCTCTCATCGATGTTTCTAACTCTCTATCCCTCTCCCTTCCTCTCTGTAAAAAATCAATAAAATATATTTAAAAATTATTAGGCCCACCTGGAAATCCAAGCTGCCTGTTTTCCCAGGGGGCTCTTTACTCTCCAGCCAGAGAATGGGTTCAGAGAGGTATCCCGGGTTAAAGGAAGGGGCATAACATTGGAGTGGTCACCTCTAAAAGTTGGAATCATGGGTTATTTTTCTATGTCATTTTTGTACTCCCTAAGTTCTGTAATAGAAAACTTTCATTACTTTTGAATTTTATTTTAAAATTTATTTTTAAAAAGAATTCATTTCTTTCATAGTATTAAAAATATCTCTGCATATTATTGAGCAATTAGAGACAGCACGTGAAATTTGATGTTTAGAAAGGCCTGTAATGGACTTTTCTTGACCACTTTTTCTCCCCTCTTTTCTAACAACTTTTGTTTCTCTTACAAAAACAAAATCTTGGGGTTTTTTTCTGATTCCCGCTGTGCCCATCGGCCAAGTTAAAGATCATTTCAATGCTTGGGGTGCTCAGGGTAGTTTTCTGGGCTTGTGTAGATCTTATTCCCTCCACAGTATGAATATGAAATATCAGAAAGTGGCAACAATAGTCTTGTTATTAACACTCTCTATGTCTTTCTTGCTTTCTTTACTTTTGTCCAGATGCAGGTGCAGAATGAGATTGTCACAAGGAGAATTGCACACATTCTTGCACACGATCAAGCTTTCCCTCAGCAAGGTTTTTTGGCACTTTTATTGGCTGAGAACATGATCCTCTAACTTTCTTGGAAGGTTGGCAGAAAATCAGCCTCATGTGATCTTCACCTGGAGAAGGAAGAGAAGGGAGACTTTCAACTAGGACTCCATGCGTCCCCTACTTTAGGGTCATGGATTCCTCACCCAGTCAGAGGACAAGAGTGGATGGTGAGGGGCAGAAAGTGTGGACTCCACCGAGGGTCTTCTGTTTTCCCCTCTAGATCCACTTTCCATGTTTCTCCACCTGCTATGTGCCCAGGAGGCCACCCCTTACAGGCTACACTAATGGGCATTTTTGCTCTCTGATTTCATATAATTTTGATCAATGGAAGTTGAATTTCAATGGAATCATGACTGTGTCACCTGACAAAAGTATCCCTTCTGTGGAATTTCCAAGCCTGTGGATCCAGGGCCCTGGGGGAAAAAAAGGAAAAAAAAAAATCCTCCAGTGGGTGAATTGGTAAAGAAGAGAATGGCCACTTCCACATCCACCTCTTGGTCCCTGGACATAAGCCTTCTGGCTATGGGGTGAATGGCACTCTATATTGGCCACTAGGGGGAGGATACAGCCAACCCAAGACCATCTGTCAAGGGGAAAACCCTAACCACAGTCCCTTCCACCTCCAGTCTCCCGCTGGTGCTCCTATTAACTGCTTCCAAACAGCAACAGAGAGGTAAGGAAAACCATGAACTCAGTCCATGGGATCCCATTCATAAGGCACAAGAGAAGATAAAGAGCCATGGAGAGTCCATTACTGAGTGTAAAGTAGTGAAGCATTCCCAGCTCTACATAGAGCACACACACACTGGCGCTGGAGTTTAGGATCTGGAAGGAAATGTCTGGCAGTGATGGAGGTGCACGGACCAGGGTCTGGGGTGACTATGGCTGCCCAAGCAGAGGCAGCACCCATATCCCAGAGCCAAGCACTGGCAGCAGCACTGGGCCAGGCTGCAGCATTGATGTCCCTCTCCTCCTCCTTCTCATTCCCATGACATGGGAAGGAGCTCAGAATATCAGGTGAACTGAAAGGAGAAGAACATGTTCAATATACTGTAGTCCACAAAATCATCCTGCTATCCACATACATGCAAAGAAGAAATCTAGACGTTAACACCATACAAATAACAGATTTGGTCTTGTGATATAATTATGGGTGTTTTTAATTTTATCTTGTTTCTCTAAGTTTCTTCAGTAAGCATCTGCACCAGCACGTCCCAAAGTGCCTCCATGGCCCTTCGCATTCATGCCGAAGAGCTCTGTGGGGACCAGGAGCCTTTTCTGGAGACCAGGGGGCCCACAGAGAAGAGTAACCTCAGACCAGCAGCCAGCAAGAGAGGCCCAAGGTCCTGCCTGACCCACCACTTCCTTTTCTCTCCCCAGCTAGGCCACACCCACTTGCCACTGGCTTGAGGCGCCCTGCCCCCAGGTCTCCACTTTCTGCCTTCTCTTGGAGGACACCGCCTGTCCACAGGATGCCACTGCTGGAAGCTTTCACCTTCTTGTCCTTCTGGGCTCGTGAGTCACACCCCTTGACCATTTCAGTCTAGATGAGTGAGCAAAGAAATTCTTTAATGCTTCTTATGTGATCAGAAGTTCATTGGAAATTCTCTTCTTTTGCATACAGTTGGCCTTGGGTTATCTACATTGGAGCAGTCCCAGCTATCCATTACCACAGAAGTGGGGGAAAGTATTGACATAGATTGCAAGATAACAAGCACCAATTTTGAAAAAGACATCATTCACTGGTACCGGCAGAAACCGAATCAGGCTTTGGAGCATCTGATTTATGTGAGCTCCACAGTAGGCCCTGCTCGAAGCCATGTAGATGGAAAGAGAAACAAAGTTGAGGCAGGAAAGAATGCTCAACTTCTCACTTCAACCCTCCGCATATATTTCATAGGAAAAGAAGATACGGGTACTTACTACTGTGCTGGGTGGTACACACAGTCCTCTGTGGGTAGGACTCACAGTCCTAGAACTGTGGAGACAACTCACATAGGATCCCCGCCTTGGATTCGTGCCCACCCACATCCTTCCCAACAGTGGCAACTGCAACCAGCACCCGCCTCCCCAGCTGGGCTCCTGGCCTCGGCCTCACCTTGTCTGCAGCTCTTCCTCAGCTTCCAGGAAGCCACGTTGGCTTATGCTTGCACATCAACTTCCAGCTGATTCCAGGAATTGTGCTCCCAAAGCTTCATCTGACACTATGTCCCAACTAATTAAAGTCTTGTCTGGGGACTGAGGGCACACAGTCTGTACCATTGTCCCTCGTCTCACCACCCAGTTTCAGGCTGAAAGTGAGGAAGGGATGGCTGGAGCCATTATTATTGCTTATACTGAAGACAGCCCCTTGGCAATATCACTAATATTGGTCCGTTTTACAACTAAAGAACTTAAGCTTGGATAATTTCGGCTTAATGATCAGCCCAAGACAACAAGTCCATGCTTTTTGAACTGGACTGTGAGACTACACTGTGAAGCTTAAAGATTGCAATTATTTAAGTCAACACTAGGCTATCTCCAGTAAATTTTTCTGGGAGGTGTGGGGAAAAGGTTTCTGTCAGCATGATGTCATCAGAGCAGAGTTCCCAATTCACGGGGGCCCTTACATGAGCCCACTCAATCGGGTAACCCTGGATTTTGCCTGTGAAAGAAGGGAGAGAACCTGCCAGAATCAGAACTAACAGTGTGTGTTGGGGGGAAGGGAGAGAATGTGTGTGAATTGCCAATTAATTTTCTCAATTCCTTTAACATATTCGCTCCTTTAACTCTCAGGATCTGTAAATCTGTTATCAAGCATATTTGACTCATGAGGTAGGTGAAGTACTAAGTGATTCAGTCACTTGTCCAGGGCACAGGCAGTGGTATGTAGCTTGTTGGCAGAATAGAGTAGGGACCCAGATAATCCGGCACCTCTTGACTATTACTCTAGAACTGTTCTTAATTACAAGACAGTAAAAGAAAGAACATATTACTCCCATCCCCTTAGGGGAGACAGACTAATCATAATGGAACCTTGACTGATACAAATTATTATTGTGCACTGAAGTATGTGCCCAGGATTTGAGTGATTAGGTGTCTTTACAGAATAAATTAAATGCCAATAGATTATCAATTGACTTTTCAATATAAAAAATGTTTTCATTATACACTTTTTTTTAAGAGAGAGGAAGGGAGAAGGATAGGAGATAGAAACATGGATCAGCTGCCTCCTACATGCCTCCTATTGGGGATAGAGCCTTGGTTCATGGGTCAATGCTCAACCACTGAGCCACACCATCCAGGCTGGGCCTTTCTTTCTTCCTTTTTTTTTTTTAAAAAAAATATATTTTTATTGGCTTCAGAGAGGAAAGAGAGGGAGAGAGAGATAGCAACATCAGTGATGTGATAGAATCATTGACTGCCTGCCTCCTGCACACCGCACACTGGCAAACCCACAGCCCTGGCAAATGCCCTGACCATCTAACTGGGACCTCCTGTTTCATGGGTGGATGCTCAACCACTGAACCACACAGGCCGGGCTAGGCCTTACTTTATTTTTCTAAAAGTGATGTCTGTAGTGGGCTTCTTATAAAAAAATTGGTATCTCCTTGCAAGTTCCCTATATACACTGTTACTTTAATTAAAATTTACCCAAATAAAACCAACATATTTATTCTCCCTAGTCCCTATTTCAATGATTTGCAGTCTATTTTTTTAATTTGGAGATGAACTGAAAGAGAAAAAAGAGTAACCCTTTCAGGCCTGGCGGACACAGAAATGGGATTAGACATATGATCCCTCAGCCCTTCTCTCACTTCTGGTGGGCAATTATTTCTTTGATTCAGATGGAGACAACAGTACTTATGATCATGGCTCTCTAAAACATTGTCTTATTGAGCCTAAACAGAAGCTTCCTAATCCTCCACATTTTTATACAAGCAAAATAGAGGCCAGAACTTCAGTGGAGCACACCAAATGTGAGAACATGAGCCCTTTCCAAAAGGAATACATGACAGTGTAGATCCTCTCAAAATATCCTTGCTCATCTTTTGCATGTATTTTCATAATTTATGTACAGAAGAGCAGTGTACCTTCACAATCCAGAATCTTCAGAGGGACATATATCAGGAAATAAAAGTTATATCAGCTTTTCAATATTATCCTTAAAAAAATTAATGACAAATTCAATGGTGAACAAAGAGAATGAAGCAAGTAATTTATGTTGCATTCAAATGATAGAATATTATGAAGCCATTAAAATAGCATTCTTGAATATTTATTAAATACATTCAAATATCAAAAAACACATAAAGTACTAATGAGAATACATTAAATCTCAAATACATAAATGTTTAATTGTTGGAAGAAAAAATAAAAGGAAATATTTGTATATTAAGAGAGAGTGTGCTTTTTTGCTGTTAGAGTGGATGGTTTGGTTAATTCTTTATACTTTTCTTAATTTTATATTCTTTCAAAAAAGAGACTAGGAGAATTTTTATAATTAAAATGTTATTTAAGAAGTTAATTTTCTCAGTAAAAGAAAAATACAACTTAAGAAACATCAAAAAGGCCTTATTATGTGCCAAACAGCATTGTCTATATTTTGTGTTCATTCTCACTTTCAGTTTGTTAATGAAAAGTTCTTAGCCTATGAACAATATTCATTTAGGCAGTTGTAGATGAAGAAACTGAGACACAGAGCGATTAAATAATTCAGCCAGAGCCAGAAAGGGTAAGTAAGTAGTCAAGAGGGTGCATATTTTAATAGGTCATTTTTTTAAAAGTATGTGTTTATTGATTTCAAAGAGAGGAAGGGAGAGAGAGAGCTAGAAACATCAATGATGAGAATCACCAATTTACTGCCACCTACACGCCCCCTACTGGGGATTGAGCCCGCAACCCAGGCATATGTCCTGACCAGGAATCAAACATGACCTCCTGGTTCATAGGTCAACGCTCAACCACTGGCCATAGGTCATTTATAATAATATTCACATATAATTTTTAAGGACCTGATATATTTTTAAAATATAAAGTTAACTACAAAAGAATATAAAACTGTATTAATAAAATTTAATATAAAAATAGTTAACACATTTTATTTTAAATTTTAAAATATTTTTAAAAATGTATAAGGATCCAAGCAAACATGTTACTAGGTATAAATGTGTGGGGGGAAATAGTTAAAAGTAAATGATGAAGTCCTTTATTTTCAACCTTTTATAATACATGGAAAGCTTTAAAACTGTGTCAACAAATTCTCAAAGTAGGATTGGACTCACGTAATCTCGCTCCAGAGTCTGATCTCTAGATCATAAGAGGATAAAAGAAGTGCTGGGCATTGCTCCTACACCCATGGAGAAGACAAAACTGACCTTGGTGAAACAACACAATCTATACTTTGCACTGAATCATGTGACCAGGATTGGAGTGATCTGGCGTCTTCACAGAACACATAAAATGTCAATAAGTTATCAGTTTGTTTTTTAAAATATAAAATAAAAATTTTGTCCTTTCATAATGCACCTCTGAAATCATTGTGAAACAAATGACTACCCTTTAATCCATGCATTCTTCTTATCCAGTACATCCTGGGCCCCCACAGATGGAATATGGACGTCACCTTGCCCCTGTGGCAGACACACTCCCTTATCCATTTGATAATTTCTAAGATCATGGCAACATATGCATCCACACCACCTCCTCTTCTAAGGACCCTGGTTCTACTTCTTGATGAAGGGAGGCCATTGGACAAAAGACGGAGATTGACAGGAAAGGCTGACATGGAATCAGCCTCTCGGCCTTGCTCCTCCACCTCTGATGCACGCAGCCTTTTGTGAGTCCATCCTGTCCCTGGGATTCCTGACCACCATGTTCTCCCAGTGTGCACCGCAATAGATTTCTTAAACCGACATAAGGCCTTACTGCTTATCTAAACTTTTAATAGGAGAAAAGGGAAAGGGAAAGACCTGAGAGAAACACAAGGAATCTGAGAACATGAGCCCTTTCAGCAGCAAAGTACAGACAAGCTTGTCAACACACCGCTGCTACCTTCCTCACATGGCTGTGTCATGTAGTCCCCAACGGGCCTCCGAGCGCAGTGGTGAGGTGCTGACAGTGAGGCACTCCTGTGCTCAGAGCTGAGAAGAAAACTCTCCAGCAGCTTTTTATATGTCACACTAAGTGGTGAATAACAGGGATAGAGACACCAGAAACACATTGCACTCAAGAACAGAATATTATACAGCCTTTGAAAACAATGCTTTATGGATTGATTACTAAAATTCAAAAATATTTACAATATAACATAAAGAAAAATTAATGAGTGTACAATAACCTCTTAACAATAAAATTATTTGTATTGACAGAATTATAATAAAAGGGGGAAGTGAATCCTCCAATATTGTTGTAAGAATGATTATTTCTGAAGGACTAGATGGCTTTATTTTTTCTATGTACTTTGATTAACTTTACATCTTTTTTTAAATGAGCTAATATGGTTTTACAGTAAAAATATTTAACAAAGTAATTATCACTTGTATGATAACAATATTAACAAGACTTCATGATATCGTTGAAGGCTTATGATTGGCCAGGTCCTAATATTTGAGTGTTTGGTGCATTACCCTCATGTAATGTTATAATGGAAGCAGTTAGAGGCGATCAGGCAGGCAGGCGAGTGGTTAGGGGCATCAGGCAGACAGGCAGAGGCGGTTAGGGGTGACCAGGCAGGCAGGAGAGTGATTAGGGGCGGTGAGGCAGGCATGCAGAGTGGTTAGGAGTGATTAGGCAGAAAATCGGGCAAGTGGTTAGGAGCCAGCAGTCCCGAATTGCGAGAGGGATGTCCGACTGCTGGTTTAGGCCTGATCCCAGCAGTCGGGCATCCCCTGAGAGGTCCCAGATTGCAAGAGGGTGCAGGCTAGGCTGAGGGCCACCTACCCCACC